>NW_027364611.1:0-202127 GCF_046119375.1 Phyllobates terribilis
CCTTTCATTCAGTCAGTAGCTTCAAACATTTCTGGACGTTTTTCAATGGCAAAAATCAATGAATATTGTAAATGCACAAACAGTAATATCTCCACATTGCAAGGTGCAATTCTGAAATTTTTTGCTTTTTCCTGCTAATCCTAGCATGATAAAGAAGATTCAAAGAGAGTGAGATGCCAGCTCCTTTCATTCAGTCAGTAGCTTCAAACATTTCTGGACGTTTTTCAATGGCAAAAATCAATGAATATTGTAAATGCACAAACAGTAATATCTCCACATTGCAAGGTGTAATTCTGAAATTTTTTGCTTTTTCCTGCTAATCCTAGCATGATAAAGAAGATTCAAAGAGAGTGAGATGCCAGCTCCTTTCATTCAGTCAGTAGCTTCAAACATTTCTGGACGTTTTTCAATGGCAAAAATCAATGAATATTGTAAATGCACAAACAGTAATATCTCCACATTGCAAGGTGCAATTCTGAAATTTTTTGCTTTTTCCTGCTAATCCTAGCATGATAAAGAAGATTCAAAGAGAGTGAGATGCCAGCTCCTTTCATTCAGTCAGTAGCTTCAAACATTTCTGGACGTTTTTCAATGGCAAAAATCAATGAATATTGTAAATGCACAAACAGTAATATCTCCACATTGCAAGGTGCAATTCTGAAATTTTTTGCTTTTTCCTGCTAATCCTAGCATGATAAAGAAGATTCAAAGAGAGTGAGATGCCAGCTCCTTTCATTCAGTCAGTAGCTTCAAACATTTCTGGACGTTTTTCAATGGCAAAAATCAATGAATATTGTAAATGCACAAACAGTAATATCTCCACATTGCAAGGTGCAATTCTGAAATTTTTTGCTTTTTCCTGCTAATCCTAGCATGATAAAGAAGATTCAAAGAGAGTGAGATGCCAGCTCCTTTCATTCAGTCAGTAGCTTCAAACATTTCTGGTATATGAATAACATGATGTTTTTCAATGGCAAAAATCAATGAATATTGTAAATGCACAAACAGTAATATCTCCACGTTGCAAGGTGCAATTCTGAAATTTTTTGCTTTTTCCTGCTAATCCTAGCATGATAAAGAAGATTCAAAGAGAGTGAGATGCCAGCTCCTTTCATTCAGTCAGTAGCTTCAAACATTTCTGGACGTTTTTCAATGTCAAAAATCAATGAATATTGTAAATGCACAAACAGTAATATCTCCACATTGCAAGGTGCAATTCTGAAATTTTTTGCTTTTTCCTGCTAATCCTAGCATGATAAAGAAGATTCAAAGAGAGTGAGATGCCAGCTCCTTTCATTCAGTCAGTAGCTTCAAACATTTCTGGTATATGAATAACATGATGTTTTTCAATGGCAAAAATCAATGAATATTGTAAATGCACTAACAGTAATATCTCCACATTGCAAGGTGCAATTCTGAAATTTTTTGCTTTTTCCTGCTAATCCTAGCATGATAAAGAAGATTCAAAGAGAGTGAGATGCCAGCTCCTTTCATTCAGTCAGTAGCTTCAAACATTTCTGGAATATGAATAACATGATGTTTTTCAATGGCAAAAATCAATGAATATTGTAAATGCACAAACAGTAATATCTCCACATTGCAAGGTGCAATTCTGAAATTTTTTGCTTTTTCCTGCTAATCCTAGCATGATAAAGAAGATTCAAAGAGAGTGAGATGCCAGCTCCTTTCATTCAGTCAGTAGCTTCAAACATTTCTGGAATATGAATAACATGATGTTTTTCAATGGCAAAAATCAATGAATATTGTAAATGCACAAACAGTAATATCTCCACATTGCAAGGTGCAATTCTGAAATTTTTTGCTTTTTCCTGCTAATCCTAGCATGATAAAGAAGATTCAAAGAGAGTGAGATGCCAGCTCCTTTCATTCAGTCAGTAGCTTCAAACATTTCTGGACGTTTTTCAATGGCAAAAATCAATGAATATTGTAAATGCACAAACAGTAATATCTCCACATTGCAAGGTACAATTCTGAAATTTTTTGCTTTTTCCTGCTAATCCTAGCATGATAAAGAAGATTCAAAGAGAGTGAGATGCCAGCTCCTTTCATTCAGTCAGTAGCTTCAAACATTTCTGGTATATGAATAACATGATGTTTTTCAATGGCAAAAATCAATGAATATTGTAAATGCACAAACAGTAATATCTCCACATTGCAAGGTGCAATTCTGAAATTTTTTGCTTTTTCCTGCTATTCCTAGCATGATAAAGAAGATTCAAAGAGTGTGAGATGCCAGCTCCTTTCATTCAGTCAGTAGCTTCAAACATTTCTGGACGTTTTTCAATGGCAAAAATCAATGAATATTGTAAATGCACAAACAGTAATATCTCCACATTGCAAGGTGCAATTCTGAAATTTTTTGCTTTTTCCTGCTAATCCTAGCATGATAAAGAAGATTCAAAGAGAGTGAGATGCCAGCTCCTTTGATTCAGTCAGTAGCTTCAAACATTTCTGGTATATGAATAACATGATGTTTTTCAATGGCAAAAATCAATGAATATTGTAAATGCACAAACAGTAATATCTCCACATTGCAAGGTGCAATTCTGAAATTTTTTGCTTTTTCCTGCTAATCCTAGCATGATAAAGAAGATTCAAAGAGAGTGAGATGCCAGCTCCTTTCATTCAGTCAGTAGCTTCAAACATTTCTGGACGTTTTTCAATGGCAAAATCAATGAATATTGTAAATGCACAAACAGTAATATCTCCACATTGCAAGGTGCAATTCTGAAATTTTTTGCTTTTTCCTGCTAATCCTAGCATGATAAAGAAGATTCAAAGAGAGTGAGATGCCAGCTCCTTTCATTCAGTCAGTAGCTTCAAACATTTCTGGACGTTTTTCAATGGCAAAAATCAATGAATATTGTAAATGCACAAACAGTAATATCTCCACATTGCAAGGTGCAATTCTGAAATTTTTTGCTTTTTCCTGCTAATCCTAGCATGATAAAGAAGATTCAAAGAGAGTGAGATGCCAGCTCCTTTGATTCAGTCAGTAGCTTCAAACATTTCTGGTATATGAATAACATGATGTTTTTCAATGGCAAAAATCAATGAATATTGTAAATGCACAAACAGTAATATCTCCACATTGCAAGGTGCAATTCTGAAATTTTTTGCTTTTTCCTGCTAATCCTAGCATGATAAAGAAGATTCAAAGAGAGTGAGATGCCAGCTCCTTTCATTCAGTCAGTAGCTTCAAACATTTCTGGTATATGAATAACATGATGTTTTTCAATGGCAAAAATCAATGAATATTGTAAATGCACAAACAGTAATATCTCCACATTGCAAGGTGCAATTCTGAAATTTTTTGCTTTTTCCTGCTAATCCTAGCATGATAAAGAAGATTCAAAGAGAGTGAGATGCCAGCTCCTTTCATTCAGTCAGTAGCTTCAAACATTTCTGGACGTTTTTCAATGGCAAAAATCAATGAATATTGTAAATGCACAAACAGTAATATCTCCACATTGCAAGGTGCAATTCTGAAATTTTTTGCTTTTTCCTGCTAATCCTA
Organism: Phyllobates terribilis; assembly: GCF_046119375.1. NCBI lineage: Eukaryota > Metazoa > Chordata > Amphibia > Anura > Dendrobatidae > Phyllobates > Phyllobates terribilis. The sequence goes on from NW_027364611.1 coordinate 3,539, forward strand.
GCATGATAAAGAAGATTCAAAGAGAGTGAGATGCCAGCTCCTTTCATTCAGTCAGTAGCTTCAAACATTTCTGGTATATGAACAACATGATGTTTTTCAATGGCAAAAATCAATGAATATTGTAAATGCACAAACAGTAATATCTCCACATTGCAAGGTGCAATTCTGAAATTTTTTGCTTTTTCATGCTAATCCTAGCATGATAAAGAAGATTCAAAGAGAGTGAGATGCCAGCTCCTTTCATTCAGTCAGTAGCTTCAAACATTTCTGGACGTTTTTCAATGGCAAAAATCAATGAATATTGTAAATGCACAAACAGTAATATCTCCACATTGCAAGGTGCAATTCTGAAATTTTTTTGCTTTTTCCTGCTAATCCTAGCATGATAAAGAAGATTCAAAGAGAGTGAGATGCCAGCTCCTTTCATTCAGTCAGTAGCTTCAAACATTTCTGGACGTTTTTCAATGGCAAAAATCAATGAATATTGTAAATGCACAAACAGTAATATCTCCACATTGCAAGGTGCAATTCTGAAATTTTTTGCTTTTTCCTGCTAATCCTAGCATTATAAAGAAGATTCAAAGAGAGTGAGATGCCAGCTCCTTTCATTCAGTCAGTAGCTTCAAACATTTCTGGACGTTTTTCAATGGCAAAAATCAATGAATATTGTAAATGCACAAACAGTAATATCTCCACATTGCAAGGTGCAATTCTGAAATTTTTTGCTTTTTCCTGCTAATCCTAGCATGATAAAGAAGATTCAAAGAGAGTGAGATGCCAGCTCCTTTGATTCAGTCAGTAGCTTCAAACATTTCTGGTATATGAATAACATGATGTTTTTCAATGGCAAAAATCAATGAATATTGAAAATGCACAAACAGTAATATCTCCACATTGCAAGGTGCAATTCTGAAATTTTTTGCTTTTTCCTGCTAATCCTAGCATGATAAAGAAGATTCAAAGAGAGTGAGATGCCAGCTCCTTTCATTCAGTCAGTAGCTTCAAACATTTCTGGTATATGAATAACATGATGTTTTTCAATGACAAAAATCAATGAATATTGTAAATGCACAAACAGTAATATCTCCACATTGCAAGGTGCAATTCTGAAATTTTTTGCTTTTTCCTGCTAATCCTAGCATGATAAAGAAGATTCAAAGAGAGTGAGATGCCAGCTCCTTTCATTCAGTCAGTAGCTTCAAACATTTCTGGAATATGAATAACATGATGTTTTTCAATGGCAAAAATCAATGAATATTGTAAATGCACAAACAGTAATATCTCCACATTGCAAGGTGCAATTCTGAAATTTTTTGCTTTTTCCTGCTAATCCTAGCATTATAAAGAAGATTCAAAGAGAGTGAGATGCCAGCTCCTTTCATTCAGTCAGTAGCTTCAAACATTTCTGGACGTTTTTCAATGGCAAAAATCAATGAATATTGTAAATGCACAAACAGTAATATCTCCACATTGCAAGGTACAATTCTGAAATTTTTTGCTTTTTCCTGCTAATCCTAGCATGATAAAGAAGATTCAAAGAGAGTGAGATGCCAGCTCCTTTCATTCAGTCAGTAGCTTCAAACATTTCTGGTATATGAATAACATGATGTTTTTCAATGGCAAAAATCAATGAATATTGTAAATGCACAAACAGTAATATCTCCACATTGCAAGGTGCAATTCTGAAATTTTTTGCTTTTTCCTGCTATTCCTAGCATGATAAAGAAGATTCAAAGAGTGTGAGATGCCAGCTCCTTTCATTCAGTCAGTAGCTTCAAACATTTCTGGACGTTTTTCAATGGCAAAAATCAATGAATATTGTAAATGCACAAACAGTAATATCTCCACATTGCAAGGTGCAATTCTGAAATTTTTTGCTTTTTCCTGCTAATCCTAGCATGATAAAGAAGATTCAAAGAGAGTGAGATGCCAGCTCCTTTGATTCAGTCAGTAGCTTCAAACATTTCTGGTATATGAATAACATGATGTTTTTCAATGGCAAAAATCAATGAATATTGTAAATGCACAAACAGTAATATCTCCACATTGCAAGGTGCAATTCTGAAATTTTTTGCTTTTTCCTGCTAATCCTAGCATGATAAAGAAGATTCAAAGAGAGTGAGATGCCAGCTCCTTTCATTCAGTCAGTAGCTTCAAACATTTCTGGACGTTTTTCAATGGCAAAAATCAATGAATATTGTAAATGCACAAACAGTAATATCTCCACATTGCAAGGTGCAATTCTGAAATTTTTTGCTTTTTCCTGCTAATCCTAGCATGATAAAGAAGATTCAAAGAGAGTGAGATGCCAGCTCCTTTCATTCAGTCAGTAGCTTCAAACATTTCTGGACGTTTTTCAATGGCAAAAATCAATGAATATTGTAAATGCACAAACAGTAATATCTCCACATTGCAAGGTGCAATTCTGAAATTTTTTGCTTTTTCCTGCTAATCCTAGCATGATAAAGAAGATTCAAAGAGAGTGAGATGCCAGCTCCTTTGATTCAGTCAGTAGCTTCAAACATTTCTGGTATATGAATAACATGATGTTTTTCAATGGCAAAAATCAATGAATATTGTAAATGCACAAACAGTAATATCTCCACATTGCAAGGTGCAATTCTGAAATTTTTTGCTTTTTCCTGCTAATCCTAGCATGATAAAGAAGATTCAAAGAGAGTGAGATGCCAGCTCCTTTCATTCAGTCAGTAGCTTCAAACATTTCTGGTATATGAATAACATGATGTTTTTCAATGGCAAAAATCAATGAATATTGTAAATGCACAAACAGTAATATCTCCACATTGCAAGGTGCAATTCTGAAATTTTTTGCTTTTTCCTGCTAATCCTAGCATGATAAAGAAGATTCAAAGAGAGTGAGATGCCAGCTCCTTTCATTCAGTCAGTAGCTTCAAACATTTCTGGACGTTTTTCAATGGCAAAAATCAATGAATATTGTAAATGCACAAACAGTAATATCTCCACATTGCAAGGTGCAATTCTGAAATTTTTTGCTTTTTCCTGCTAATCCTAGCATGATAAAGAAGATTCAAAGAGAGTGAGATGCCAGCTCCTTTCATTCAGTCAGTAGCTTCAAACATTTCTGGTATATGAACAACATGATGTTTTTCAATGGCAAAAATCAATGAATATTGTAAATGCACAAACAGTAATATCTCCACATTGCAAGGTGCAATTCTGAAATTTTTTGCTTTTTCATGCTAATCCTAGCATGATAAAGAAGATTCAAAGAGAGTGAGATGCCAGCTCCTTTCATTCAGTCAGTAGCTTCAAACATTTCTGGACGTTTTTCAATGGCAAAAATCAATGAATATTGTAAATGCACAAACAGTAATATCTCCACATTGCAAGGTGCAATTCTGAAATTTTTTGCTTTTTCCTGCTAATCCTAGCATGATAAAGAAGATTCAAAGAGAGTGAGATGCCAGCTCCTTTCATTCAGTCAGTAGCTTCAAACATTTCTGGACGTTTTTCAATGGCAAAAATCAATGAATATTGTAAATGCACAAACAGTAATATCTCCACATTGCAAGGTGCAATTCTGAAATTTTTTGCTTTTTCCTGCTAATCCTAGCATTATAAAGAAGATTCAAAGAGAGTGAGATGCCAGCTCCTTTCATTCAGTCAGTAGCTTCAAACATTTCTGGACGTTTTTCAATGGCAAAAATCAATGAATATTGTAAATGCACAAACAGTAATATCTCCACATTGCAAGGTGCAATTCTGAAATTTTTTGCTTTTTCCTGCTAATCCTAGCATGATAAAGAAGATTCAAAGAGAGTGAGATGCCAGCTCCTTTGATTCAGTCAGTAGCTTCAAACATTTCTGGTATATGAATAACATGATGTTTTTCAATGGCAAAAATCAATGAATATTGAAAATGCACAAACAGTAATATCTCCACATTGCAAGGTGCAATTCTGAAATTTTTTGCTTTTTCCTGCTAATCCTAGCATGATAAAGAAGATTCAAAGAGAGTGAGATGCCAGCTCCTTTCATTCAGTCAGTAGCTTCAAACATTTCTGGTATATGAATAACATGATGTTTTTCAATGACAAAAATCAATGAATATTGTAAATGCACAAACAGTAATATCTCCACATTGCAAGGTGCAATTCTGAAATTTTTTGCTTTTTCCTGCTAATCCTAGCATGATAAAGAAGATTCAAAGAGAGTGAGATGCCAGCTCCTTTCATTCAGTCAGTAGCTTCAAACATTTCTGGAATATGAATAACATGATGTTTTTCAATGGCAAAAATCAATGAATATTGTAAATGCACAAACAGTAATATCTCCACATTGCAAGGTGCAATTCTGAAATTTTTTGCTTTTTCCTGCTAATCCTAGCATTATAAAGAAGATTCAAAGAGAGTGAGATGCCAGCTCCTTTCATTCAGTCAGTAGCTTCAAACATTTCTGGACGTTTTTCAATGGCAAAAATCAATGAATATTGTAAATGCACAAACAGTAATATCTCCACATTGCAAGGTGCAATTCTGAAATTTTTTGCTTTTTCCTGCTAATCCTAGCATGATAAAGAAGATTCAAAGAGAGTGAGATGCCAGCTCCTTTGATTCAGTCAGTAGCTTCAAACATTTCTGGTATATGAATAACATGATGTTTTTCAATGGCAAAAATCAATGAATATTGAAAATGCACAAACAGTAATATCTCCACATTGCAAGGTGCAATTCTGAAATTTTTTGCTTTTTCCTGCTAATCCTAGCATGATAAAGAAGATTCAAAGAGAGTGAGATGCCAGCTCCTTTCATTCAGTCAGTAGCTTCAAACATTTCTGGTATATGAATAACATGATGTTTTTCAATGACAAAAATCAATGAATATTGTAAATGCACAAACAGTAATATCTCCACATTGCAAGGTGCAATTCTGAAATTTTTTGCTTTTTCCTGCTAATCCTAGCATGATAAAGAAGATTCAAAGAGAGTGAGATGCCAGCTCCTTTCATTCAGTCAGTAGCTTCAAACATTTCTGGAATATGAATAACATGATGTTTTTCAATGGCAAAAATCAATGAATATTGTAAATGCACAAACAGTAATATCTCCACATTGCAAGGTGCAATTCTGAAATTTTTTGCTTTTTCCTGCTAATCCTAGCATGATAAAGAAGATTCAAAGAGAGTGAGATGCCAGCTCCTTTCATTCAGTCAGTAGCTTCAAACATTTCTGGACGTTTTTCAATGGCAAAAATCAATGAATATTGTAAATGCACAAACAGTAATATCTCCACATTGCAAGGTGCAATTCTGAAATTTTTTGCTTTTTCCTGATAATCCTAGCATGATAAAGAAGATTCAAAGAGAGTGAGATGCCAGCTCCTTTCATTCAGTCAGTAGCTTCAAACATTTCTGGACGTTTTTCAATGGCAAAAATCAATGAATATTGTAAATGCACAAACAGTAATATCTCCACATTGCAAGGTGTAATTCTGAAATTTTTTGCTTTTTCCTGCTAATCCTAGCATGATAAAGAAGATTCAAAGAGAGTGAGATGCCAGCTCCTTTCATTCAGTCAGTAGCTTCAAACATTTCTGGACGTTTTTCAATGGCAAAAATCAATGAATATTGTAAATGCACAAACAGTAATATCTCCACATTGCAAGGTGCAATTCTGAAATTTTTTGCTTTTTCCTGCTAATCCTAGCATGATAAAGAAGATTCAAAGAGAGTGAGATGCCAGCTCCTTTCATTCAGTCAGTAGCTTCAAACATTTCTGGACGTTTTTCAATGGCAAAAATCAATGAATATTGTAAATGCACAAACAGTAATATCTCTACATTGCAAGGTGCAATTCTGAAATTTTTTGCTTTTTCCTGCTTATCCTAGCATGATAAAGAAGATTCAAAGAGAGTGAGATGCCAGCTCCTTTCATTCAGTCAGTAGCTTCAAACATTTCTGGTATATGAATAACATGATGTTTTTCAAAGGCAAAAATCAATGAATATTGTAAATGCACAAACAGTAATATCTCCACATTGCAAGGTGCAATTCGGAAATTTTTTGCTTTTTCCTGCTAATCCTAGCATGATAAAGAAGATTCAAAGAGAGTGAGATGCCAGCTCCTTTCATTCAGTCAGTAGCTTCAAACATTTCTGGTATATGAATAACATGATGTTTTTCAATGGCAAAAATCAATGAATATTGTAAATGCACAAACTGTAATATCTCCACATTGCAAGGTGCAATTCTGAAATTTTTTGCTTTTTCCTGCTAATCCTAGCATGATAAAGAAGATTCAAAGAGAGTGAGATGCCAGCTCCTTTCATTCAGTCAGTAGCTTCAAACATTTCTGGAATATGAATAACATGATGTTTTTCAATGGCAAAAATCAATGAATATTGTAAATGCACAAACAGTAATATCTCCACATTGCAAGGTGCAATTCTGAAATGTTTTGCTTTTTCCTGCTAATCCTAGCATGATAAAGAAGATTCAAAGAGAGTGAGATGCCAGCTCCTTTAATTCAGTCAGTAGCTTCAAACATTTCTGGACGTTTTTCAATGGCAAAAATCAATGAATATTGTAAATGCACAAACAGTAATATCTACACATTGCAAGGTGCAATTTTGAAATTTTTTGCTTTTTCCTGCTAATCCTAGCATGATAAAGAAGATTCAAAGAGAGTGAGATGCCAAATCCTTTCATTCAGTCAGTAGCTTCAAACATTTCTGGACGTTTTTCAATGGCAAAAATCAATGAATATTGTAAATGCACAAACAGTAATATCTCCACATTGCAAGGTACAATTCTGAAATTTTTTGCTTTTTCCTGCTAATCCTAGCATGATAAAGAAGATTCAAAGAGAGTGAGATGCCAGCTCCTTTCATTCAGTCAGTAGCTTCAAACATTTCTGGTATATGAATAACATGATGTTTTTCAATGGCAAAAATCAATGAATATTTTAAATGCACAAACAGTAATATCTGCACATTGCAAGGTGCAATTCTGAAATTTTTTGCTTTTTCCTGCTAATCCTAGCATGATAAAGAAGATTCAAAGAGTGTGAGATGCCAGCTCCTTTCATTCAGTCAGTAGCTTCAAACATTTCTGGACGTTTTTCAATGGCAAAAATCAATGAATATTGTAAATGCACAAACAGTAATATCTCCACATTGCAAGGTGCAATTCTGAAATTTTTTGCTTTTTCCTGCTAATCCTAGCATGATAAAGAAGATTCAAAGAGAGTGAGATGCCAGCTCCTTTCATTCAGTCAGTAGCTTCAAACATTTCTGGTATATGAATAACATGATGTTTTTCAATGGCAAAAATCAATGAATATTGTAAATGCACAAACAGTAATATCTCCACATTGCAAGGTGCAATTCTGAAATTTTTTGCTTTTTCCTGCTAATCCTAGCATGATAAAGAAGATTCAAAGAGAGTGAGATGCCAGCTCCTTTCATTCAGTCAGTAGCTTCAAACATTTCTGGACGTTTTTCAATGGCAAAAATCAATGAATATTGTAAATGCACAAACAGTAATATCTCCACATTGCAAGGTGCAATTCTGAAATTTTTTGCTTTTTCCTGCTAATCCTAGCATGATAAAGAAGATTCAAAGAGAGTGAGATGCCAGCTCCTTTCATTCAGTCAGTAGCTTCAAACATTTCTGGACGTTTTTCAATGGCAAAAATCAATGAATATAGTAAATGCACAAACAGTAATATCTCCACATTGCAAGGTGCAATTCTGAAATTTTTTGCTTTTTCCTGCTAATCCTAGCATGATAAAGAAGATTCAAAGAGAGTGAGATGCCAGCTCCTTTCATTCAGTCAGTAGCTTCAAACATTTCTGGACGTTTTTCAATGGCAAAAATCAATGAATATTGTAAATGCACAAACAGTAATATCTCCACATTGCAAGGTGCAATTCTGAAATTTTTTGCTTTTTCCTGCTAATCCTAGCATGATAAAGAAGATTCAAAGAGAGTGAGATGCCAGCTCCTTTCATTCAGTCAGTAGCTTCAAACATTTCTGGTATATGAATAACATGATGTTTTTCAATGGCAAAAATCAATGAATATTGTAAATGCACAAACAATAATATCTCCACATTGCAAGGTGCAATCCTGAAATTTTTTGCTTTTTCCTGCTAATCCTAGCATGATAAAGAAGATTCAAAGAGAGTGAGATGCCAGCTCCTTTCATTCAGTCAGTAGCTTCAAACATTTCTGGTATATGAATAACATGATGTTTTTCAATGGCAAAAATCAATGAATATTGTAAATGCACAAACAGTAATATCTCCACGTTGCAAGGTGCAATTCTGAAATTTTTTGCTTTTTCCTGCTAATCCTAGCATGATAAAGAAGATTCAAAGAGAGTGAGATGCCAGCTCCTTTCATTCAGTCAGTAGCTTCAAACATTTCTGGACGTTTTTCAATGTCAAAAATCAATGAATATTGTAAATGCACAAACAGTAATATCTCCACATTGCAAGGTGCAATTCTGAAATTTTTTGCTTTTTCCTGCTAATCCTAGCATGATAAAGAAGATTCAAAGAGAGTGAGATGCCAGCTCCTTTCATTCAGTCAGTAGCTTCAAACATTTCTGGTATATGAATAACATGATGTTTTTCAATGGCAAAAATCAATGATTATTGTAAATGCACAAACAGTAATATCTCCACATTGCAAGGTGCAATTCTGAAATTTTTTGCTTTTTCCTGCTAATCCTAGCATGATAAAGAAGATTCAAAGAGAGTGAGATGCCAGCTCCTTTCATTCAGTCAGTAGCTTCAAACATTTCTGGACGTTTTTCAATGGCAAAAATCAATGAATATTGTAAATGCACAAACAGTAATATCTCCACATTGCAAGGTGCAATTCTGAAATTTTCTGCTTTTTCCTGCTAATCCTAGCATGATAAAGAAGATTCAAAGAGAGTGAGATGCCAGCTCCTTTCATTCAGTCAGTAGCTTCAAACATTTCTGGTATATGAATAACATGATGTTTTTCAATGGCAAAAATCAATGAATATTGTAAATGCACAAACAATAATATCTCCACATTGCAAGGTGCAATCCTGAAATTTTTTGCTTTTTCCTGCTAATCCTAGCATGATAAAGAAGATTCAAAGAGAGTGAGATGCCAGCTCCTTTCATTCAGTCAGTAGCTTCAAACATTTCTGGTATATGAATAACATGATGTTTTTCAATGGCAAAAATCAATGAATATTGTAAATGCACAAACAGTAATATCTCCACGTTGCAAGGTGCAATTCTGAAATTTTTTGCTTTTTCCTGCTAATCCTAGCATGATAAAGAAGATTCAAAGAGAGTGAGATGCCAGCTCCTTTCATTCAGTCAGTAGCTTCAAACATTTCTGGACGTTTTTCAATGTCAAAAATCAATGAATATTGTAAATGCACAAACAGTAATATCTCCACATTGCAAGGTGCAATTCTGAAATTTTTTGCTTTTTCCTGCTAATCCTAGCATGATAAAGAAGATTCAAAGAGAGTGAGATGCCAGCTCCTTTCATTCAGTCAGTAGCTTCAAACATTTCTGGTATATGAATAACATGATGTTTTTCAATGGCAAAAATCAATGAATATTGTAAATGCACTAACAGTAATATCTCCACATTGCAAGGTGCAATTCTGAAATTTTTTGCTTTTTCCTGCTAATCCTAGCATGATAAAGAAGATTCAAAGAGAGTGAGATGCCAGCTCCTTTCATTCAGTCAGTAGCTTCAAACATTTCTGGACGTTTTTCAATGGCAAAAATCAATGAATATTGTAAATGCACAAACAGTAATATCTCCACATTGCAAGGTGCAATTCTGAAATTTTTTGCTTTTTCCTGCTAATCCTAGCATGATAAAGAAGATTCAAAGAGAGTGAGATGCCAGCTCCTTTCATTCAGTCAGTAGCTTCAAACATTTCTGGACGTTTTTCAATGGCAAAAATCAATGAATATTGTAAATGCACAAACAGTAATATCTCCACATTGCAAGGTGCAATTCTGAAATTTTTTGCTTTTTCCTGCTAATCCTAGCATGATAAAGAAGATTCAAAGAGAGTGAGATGCCAGCTCCTTTGATTCAGTCAGTAGCTTCAAACATTTCTGGTATATGAATAACATGATGTTTTTCAATGGCAAAAATCAATGAATATTGTAAATGCACAAACAGTAATATCTCCACATTGCAAGGTGCAATTCTGAAATTTTTTGCTTTTTCCTGCTAATCCTAGCATGATAAAGAAGATTCAAAGAGAGTGAGATGCCAGCTCCTTTCATTCAGTCAGTAGCTTCAAACATTTCTGGACGTTTTTCAATGGCAAAAATCAATGAATATTGTAAATGCACAAAGAGTAATATCTCCACATTGCAAGGTGCAATTCTGAAATTTTTTGCTTTTTCCTGCTAATCCTAGCATGATAAAGAAGATTCAAAGAGAGTGAGATGCCAGCTCCTTTCATTCAGTCAGTAGCTTCAAACATTTCTGGACGTTTTTCAATGGCAAAAATCAATGAATATTGTAAATGCACAAACAGTAATATCTCCACATTGCAAGGTGCAATTCTGAAATTTTTTGCTTTTTCCTGCTAATCCTAGCATGATAAAGAAGATTCAAAGAGAGTGAGATGCCAGCTCCTTTGATTCAGTCAGTAGCTTCAAACATTTCTGGTATATGAATAACATGATGTTTTTCAATGGCAAAAATCAATGAATATTGTAAATGCACAAACAGTAATATCTCCACATTGCAAGGTGCAATTCTGAAATTTTTTGCTTTTTCCTGCTAATCCTAGCATGATAAAGAAGATTCAAAGAGAGTGAGATGCCAGCTCCTTTCATTCAGTCAGTAGCTTCAAACATTTCTGGACGTTTTTCAATGGCAAAAATCAATGAATATTGTAAATGCACAAACAGTAATATCTCCACATTGCAAGGTGCAATTCTGAAATTTTTTGCTTTTTCCTGCTAATCCTAGCATGATAAAGAAGATTCAAAGAGAGTGAGATGCCAGCTCCTTTCATTCAGTCAGTAGCTTCAAACATTTCTGGACGTTTTTCAATGGCAAAAATCAATGAATATTGTAAATGCACAAACAGTAATATCTCCACATTGCAAGGTGCAATTCTGAAATTTTTTGCTTTTTCCTGCTAATCCTAGCATGATAAAGAAGATTCAAAGAGAGTGAGATGCCAGCTCCTTTGATTCAGTCAGTAGCTTCAAACATTTCTGGTATATGAATAACATGATGTTTTTCAATGGCAAAAATCAATGAATATTGTAAATGCACAAACAGTAATATCTCCACATTGCAAGGTGCAATTCTGAAATTTTTTGCTTTTTCCTGCTAATCCTAGCATGATAAAGAAGATTCAAAGAGAGTGAGATGCCTGCTCCTTTCATTCAGTCAGGAGCTTCAAACATTTCTGGTATATGAATAACATGATGTTTTTCAATGACAAAAATCAATGAATATTGTAAATGCACAAACAGTAATATCTCCACATTGCAAGGTGCAATTCTGAAATTTTTTGCTTTTTCCTGCTAATCCTAGCATGATAAAGAAGATTCAAAGAGAGTGAGATGCCAGCTCCTTTCATTCAGTCAGTAGCTTCAAACATTTCTGGACGTTTTTCAATGGCAAAAATCAATGAATATTGTAAATGCACAAACAGTAATATCTCCACATTGCAAGGTGCAATTCTGAAATTTTTTGCTTTTTCCTGCTAATCCTAGCATGATAAAGAAGATTCAAAGAGAGTGAGATGCCAGCTCCTTTCATTCAGTCAGTAGCTTCAAACATTTCTGGTATATGAATAACATGATGTTTTTCAATGGCAAAAATCAATGAATATTGTAAATGCACAAAAAGTAATATCTCCACATTGCAAGGTGCAATCCTGAAATTTTTTGCTTTTTCCTGCTAATCCTAGCATGATAAAGAAGTTTCAAAGAGAGTGAGATGCCAGCTCCTTTCATTCAGTCAGTAGCTTCAAACATTTCTGGTATATGAATAACATGATGTTTTTCAATGGCAAAAATCAATAAATATTGTAAATGCACAAACAGTAATATCTCCACGTTGCAAGGTGCAATTCTGAAATTTTTTGCTTTTTCCTGCTAATCCTAGCATGATAAAGAAGATTCAAAGAGAGTGAGATGCCAGCTCCTTTCATTCAGTCAGTAGCTTCAAACATTTCTGGACGTTTTTCAATGGCAAAAATCAATGAATATTGTAAATGCACAAACAGTAATATCTCCACATTGCAAGGTGCAATTCTGAAATTTTTTGCTTTTTCCTGCTAATCCTAGCATGATAAAGAAGATTCAAAGAGAGTGAGATGCCAGCTCCTTTCATTCAGTCAGTAGCTTCAAACATTTCTGGACGTTTTTCAATGGCAAAAATCAATGAATATTGTAAATGCACAAACAGTAATATCTCCACATTGCAAGGTGCAATTCTGAAATTTTTTGCCTTTTCCTGCTAATCCTAGCATGATAAAGAAGATTCAAAGAGAGTGAGATGCCAGCTCCTTTGATTCAGTCAGTAGCTTCAAACATTTCTGGTATATGAATAATATGATGTTTTTCAATGGCAAAAATCAATGAATATTGTAAATGCACAAACCGTAATATCTCCACATTGCAAGGTGCAATTCTGAAATTTTTTGCTTTTTCCTGCTAATCCTAGCATGATAAAGAAGATTCAAAGAGAGTGAGATGCCAGCTCCTTTCATTCAGTCAGTAGCTTCAAACATTTCTGGACGTTTTTCAATGGCAAAAATCAATGAATATTGTAAATGCACAAACAGTAATATCTCCACATTGCAAGGTGCAATTCTGAAATTTTTTGCTTTTTCCTGCTAATCCTAGCATGATAAAGAAGATTCAAAGAGAGTGAGATGCCAGCTCCTTTCATTCAGTCAGTAGCTTCAAACATTTCTGGACGTTTTTCAATGGCAAAAATCAATGAATATTGTAAATGCACAAACAGTAATATCTCCACATTGCAAGGTGTAATTCTGAAATTTTTTGCTTTTTCCTGCTAATCCTAGCATGATAAAGAAGATTCAAAGAGAGTGAGATGCCAGCTCCTTTCATTCAGTCAGTAGCTTCAAACATTTCTGGACGTTTTTCAATGGCAAAAATCAATGAATATTGTAAATGCACAAACAGTAATATCTCCACATTGCAAGGTGCAATTCTGAAATTTTTTGCTTTTTCCTGCTAATCCTAGCATGATAAAGAAGATTCAAAGAGAGTGAGATGCCAGCTCCTTTCATTCAGTCAGTAGCTTCAAACATTTCTGGACGTTTTTCAATGGCAAAAATCAATGAATATTGTAAATGCACAAACAGTAATATCTCCACATTGCAAGGTGCAATTCTGAAATTTTTTGCTTTTTCCTGCTTATCCTAGCATGATAAAGAAGATTCAAAGAGAGTGAGATGCCAGCTCCTTTCATTCAGTCAGTAGCTTCAAACATTTCTGGACGTTTTTCAATGGCAAAAATCATTGAATATTGTAAATGCACAAACAGTAATATCTCCACATTGCAAGGTGCAATTCTGAAATTTTTTGCTTTTTCCTGCTAATCCTAGCATGATAAAGAAGATTCAAAGAGAGTGAGATGCCAGCTCCTTTCATTCAGTCAGTAGCTTCAAACATTTCTGGTATATGAATAACATGATGTTTTTCAATGGCAAAAATCAATGAATATTGTAAATGCACAAACAATAATATCTCCACATTGCAAGGTGCAATCCTGAAATTTTTTGCTTTTTCCTGCTAATCCTAGCATGATAAAGAAGATTCAAAGAGAGTGAGATGCCAGCTCCTTTCATTCAGTCAGTAGCTTCAAACATTTCTGGTATATGAATAACATGATGTTTTTCAATGGCAAAAATCAATGAATATTGTAAATGCACAAACAGTAATATCTCCACGTTGCAAGGTGCAATTCTGAAATTTTTTGCTTTTTCCTGCTAATCCTAGCATGATAAAGAAGATTCAAAGAGAGTGAGATGCCAGCTCCTTTCATTCAGTCAGTAGCTTCAAACATTTCTGGACGTTTTTCAATGTCAAAAATCAATGAATATTGTAAATGCACAAACAGTAATATCTCCACATTGCAAGGTGCAATTCTGAAATTTTTTGCTTTTTCCTGCTAATCCTAGCATGATAAAGAAGATTCAAAGAGAGTGAGATGCCAGCTCCTTTCATTCAGTCAGTAGCTTCAAACATTTCTGGACGTTTTTCAATGTCAAAAATCAATGAATATTGTAAATGCACAAACAGTAATATCTCCACATTGCAAGGTGCAATTCTGAAATTTTTTGCTTTTTCCTGCTAATCCTAGCATGATAAAGAAGATTCAAAGAGAGTGAGATGCCAGCTCCTTTCATTCAGTCAGTAGCTTCAAACATTTCTGGACGTTTTTCAATGGCAAAAATCAATGAATATTGTAAATGCACAAACAGTAATATCTCCACATTGCAAGGTGCAATTCTGAAATTTTTTGCTTTTTCCTGCTAATCCTAGCATGATAAAGAAGATTCAAAGAGAGTGAGATGCCAGCTCCTTTGATTCAGTCAGTAGCTTCAAACATTTCTGGTATATGAATAACATGATGTTTTTCAATGGCAAAAATCAATGAATATTGTAAATGCACAAACAGTAATATCTCCACATTGCAAGGTGCAATTCTGAAATTTTTTGCTTTTTCCTGCTAATCCTAGCATGATAAAGAAGATTCAAAGAGAGTGAGATGCCAGCTCCTTTCATTCAGTCAGTAGCTTCAAACATTTCTGGACGTTTTTCAATGGCAAAAATCAATGAATATTGTAAATGCACAAAGAGTAATATCTCCACATTGCAAGGTGCAATTCTGAAATTTTTTGCTTTTTCCTGCTAATCCTAGCATGATAAAGAAGATTCAAAGAGAGTGAGATGCCAGCTCCTTTCATTCAGTCAGTAGCTTCAAACATTTCTGGACGTTTTTCAATGGCAAAAATCAATGAATATTGTAAATGCACAAACAGTAATATCTCCACATTGCAAGGTGCAATTCTGAAATTTTTTGCTTTTTCCTGCTAATCCTAGCATGATAAAGAAGATTCAAAGAGAGTGAGATGCCAGCTCCTTTGATTCAGTCAGTAGCTTCAAACATTTCTGGTATATGAATAACATGATGTTTTTCAATGGCAAAAATCAATGAATATTGTAAATGCACAAACAGTAATATCTCCACATTGCAAGGTGCAATTCTGAAATTTTTCGCTTTTTCCTGCTAATCCTAGCATGATAAAGAAGATTCAAAGAGAGTGAGATGCCAGCTCCTTTCATTCAGTCAGTAGCTTCAAACATTTCTGGACGTTTTTCAATGGCAAAAATCAATGAATATTGTAAATGCACAAACAGTAATATCTCCACATTGCAAGGTGCAATTCTGAAATTTTTTGCTTTTTCCTGCTAATCCTAGCATGATAAAGAAGATTCAAAGAGAGTGAGATGCCAGCTCCTTTCATTCAGTCAGTAGCTTCAAACATTTCTGGACGTTTTTCAATGGCAAAAATCAATGAATATTGTAAATGCACAAACAGTAATATCTCCACATTGCAAGGTGCAATTCTGAAATTTTTTGCTTTTTCCTGCTAATCCTAGCATGATAAAGAAGATTCAAAGAGAGTGAGATGCCAGCTCCTTTGATTCAGTCAGTAGCTTCAAACATTTCTGGTATATGAATAACATGATGTTTTTCAATGGCAAAAATCAATGAATATTGTAAATGCACAAACAATAATATCTCCACATTGCAAGGTGCAATCCTGAAATTTTTTGCTTTTTCCTGCTAATCCTAGCATGATAAAGAAGATTCAAAGAGAGTGAGATGCCAGCTCCTTTCATTCAGTCAGTAGCTTCAAACATTTCTGGTATATGAATAACATGATGTTTTTCAATGGCAAAAATCAATGAATATTGTAAATGCACAAACAGTAATATCTCCACGTTGCAAGGTGCAATTCTGAAATTTTTTGCTTTTTCCTGCTAATCCTAGCATGATAAAGAAGATTCAAAGAGAGTGAGATGCCAGCTCCTTTCATTCAGTCAGTAGCTTCAAACATTTCTGGACGTTTTTCAATGTCAAAAATCAATGAATATTGTAAATGCACAAACAGTAATATCTCCACATTGCAAGGTGCAATTCTGAAATTTTTTGCTTTTTCCTGCTAATCCTAGCATGATAAAGAAGATTCAAAGAGAGTGAGATGCCAGCTCCTTTCATTCAGTCAGTAGCTTCAAACATTTCTGGTATATGAATAACATGATGTTTTTCAATGGCAAAAATCAATGAATATTGTAAATGCACTAACAGTAATATCTCCACATTGCAAGGTGCAATTCTGAAATTTTTTGCTTTTTCCTGCTAATCCTAGCATGATAAAGAAGACTCAAAGAGAGTGAGATGCCAGCTCCTTTCATTCAGTCAGTAGCTTCAAACATTTCTGGACGTTTTTCAATGGCAAAAATCAATGAATATTGTAAATGCACAAACAGTAATATCTCCACATTGCAAGGTGCAATTCTGAAATTTTTTGCTTTTTCCTGCTAATCCTAGCATGATAAAGAAGATTCAAAGAGAGTGAGATGCCAGCTCCTTTCATTCAGTCAGTAGCTTCAAACATTTCTGGACGTTTTTCAATGGCAAAAATCAATGAATATTGTAAATGCACAAACAGTAATATCTCCACATTGCAAGGTGCAATTCTGAAATTTTTTGCTTTTTCCTGCTAATCCTAGCATGATAAAGAAGATTCAAAGAGAGTGAGATGCCAGCTCCTTTGATTCAGTCAGTAGCTTCAAACATTTCTGGTATATGAATAACATGATGTTTTTCAATGGCAAAAATCAATGAATATTGTAAATGCACAAACAATAATATCTCCACATTGCAAGGTGCAATCCTGAAATTTTTTGCTTTTTCCTGCTAATCCTAGCATGATAAAGAAGATTCAAAGAGAGTGAGATGCCAGCTCCTTTCATTCAGTCAGTAGCTTCAAACATTTCTGGTATATGAATAACATGATGTTTTTCAATGGCAAAAATCAATGAATATTGTAAATGCACAAACAGTAATATCTCCACATTGCAAGGTGCAATTCTGAAATTTTTTGCTTTTTCCTGCTAATCCTAGCATGATAAAGAAGATTCAAAGAGAGTGAGATGCCAGCTCCTTTCATTCAGTCAGTAGCTTCAAACATTTCTGGACGTTTTTCAATGGCAAAAATCAATGAATATTGTAAATGCACAAAGAGTAATATCTCCACATTGCAAGGTGCAATTCTGAAATTTTTTGCTTTTTCCTGCTAATCCTAGCATGATAAAGAAGATTCAAAGAGAGTGAGATGCCAGCTCCTTTCATTCAGTCAGTAGCTTCAAACATTTCTGGACGTTTTTCAATGGCAAAAATCAATGAATATTGTAAATGCACAAACAGTAATATCTCCACATTGCAAGGTGCAATTCTGAAATTTTTTGCTTTTTCCTGCTAATCCTAGCATGATAAAGAAGATTCAAAGAGAGTGAGATGCCAGCTCCTTTGATTCAGTCAGTAGCTTCAAACATTTCTGGTATATGAATAACATGATGTTTTTCAATGGCAAAAATCAATGAATATTGTAAATGCACAAACAGTAATATCTCCACATTGCAAGGTGCAATTCTGAAATTTTTCGCTTTTTCCTGCTAATCCTAGCATGATAAAGAAGATTCAAAGAGAGTGAGATGCCAGCTCCTTTCATTCAGTCAGTAGCTTCAAACATTTCTGGACGTTTTTCAATGGCAAAAATCAATGAATATTGTAAATGCACAAACAGTAATATCTCCACATTGCAAGGTGCAATTCTGAAATTTTTTGCTTTTTCCTGCTAATCCTAGCATGATAAAGAAGATTCAAAGAGAGTGAGATGCCAGCTCCTTTGATTCAGTCAGTAGCTTCAAACATTTCTGGTATATGAATAACATGATGTTTTTCAATTGCAAAAATCAATGAATATTGTAAATGCACAAACAGTAATATCTCCACATTGCAAGGTGCAATTCTGAAATTTTTTGCTTTTTCCTGCTAATCCTAGCATGATAAAGAAGATTCAAAGAGAGTGAGATGCCTGCTCCTTTCATTCAGTCAGGAGCTTCAAACATTTCTGGTATATGAATAACATGATGTTTTTCAATGACAAAAATCAATGAATATTGTAAATGCACAAACAGTAATATCTCCACATTGCAAGGTGCAATTCTGAAATTTTTTGCTTTTTCCTGCTAATCCTAGCATGATAAAGAAGATTCAAAGAGAGTGAGATGCCAGCTCCTTTCATTCAGTCAGTAGCTTCAAACATTTCTGGACGTTTTTCAATGGCAAAAATCAATGAATATTGTAAATGCACAAACAGTAATATCTCCACATTGCAAGGTGCAATTCTGAAATTTTTTGCTTTTTCCTGCTAATCCTAGCATGATAAAGAAGATTCAAAGAGAGTGAGATGCCAGCTCCTTTCATTCAGTCAGTAGCTTCAAACATTTCTGGTATATGAATAACATGATGTTTTTCAATGGCAAAAATCAATGAATATTGTAAATGCACAAAAAGTAATATCTCCACATTGCAAGGTGCAATCCTGAAATTTTTTGCTTTTTCCTGCTAATCCTAGCATGATAAAGAAGTTTCAAAGAGAGTGAGATGCCAGCTCCTTTCATTCAGTCAGTAGCTTCAAACATTTCTGGTATATGAATAACATGATGTTTTTCAATGGCAAAAATCAATAAATATTGTAAATGCACAAACAGTAATATCTCCACGTTGCAAGGTGCAATTCTGAAATTTTTTGCTTTTTCCTGCTAATCCTAGCATGATAAAGAAGATTCAAAGAGAGTGAGATGCCAGCTCCTTTCATTCAGTCAGTAGCTTCAAACATTTCTGGACGTTTTTCAATGGCAAAAATCAATGAATATTGTAAATGCACAAACAGTAATATCTCCACATTGCAAGGTGCAATTCTGAAATTTTTTGCTTTTTCCTGCTAATCCTAGCATGATAAAGAAGATTCAAAGAGAGTGAGATGCCAGCTCCTTTCATTCAGTCAGTAGCTTCAAACATTTCTGGACGTTTTTCAATGGCAAAAATCAATGAATATTGTAAATGCACAAACAGTAATATCTCCACATTGCAAGGTGCAATTCTGAAATTTTTTGCCTTTTCCTGCTAATCCTAGCATGATAAAGAAGATTCAAAGAGAGTGAGATGCCAGCTCCTTTGATTCAGTCAGTAGCTTCAAACATTTCTGGTATATGAATAATATGATGTTTTTCAATGGCAAAAATCAATGAATATTGTAAATGCACAAACCGTAATATCTCCACATTGCAAGGTGCAATTCTGAAATTTTTTGCTTTTTCCTGCTAATCCTAGCATGATAAAGAAGATTCAAAGAGAGTGAGATGCCAGCTCCTTTCATTCAGTCAGTAGCTTCAAACATTTCTGGACGTTTTTCAATGGCAAAAATCAATGAATATTGTAAATGCACAAACAGTAATATCTCCACATTGCAAGGTGCAATTCTGAAATTTTTTGCTTTTTCCTGCTAATCCTAGCATGATAAAGAAGATTCAAAGAGAGTGAGATGCCAGCTCCTTTCATTCAGTCAGTAGCTTCAAACATTTCTGGACGTTTTTCAATGGCAAAAATCAATGAATATTGTAAATGCACAAACAGTAATATCTCCACATTGCAAGGTGTAATTCTGAAATTTTTTGCTTTTTCCTGCTAATCCTAGCATGATAAAGAAGATTCAAAGAGAGTGAGATGCCAGCTCCTTTCATTCAGTCAGTAGCTTCAAACATTTCTGGACGTTTTTCAATGGCAAAAATCAATGAATATTGTAAATGCACAAACAGTAATATCTCCACATTGCAAGGTGCAATTCTGAAATTTTTTGCTTTTTCCTGCTAATCCTAGCATGATAAAGAAGATTCAAAGAGAGTGAGATGCCAGCTCCTTTCATTCAGTCAGTAGCTTCAAACATTTCTGGACGTTTTTCAATGGCAAAAATCAATGAATATTGTAAATGCACAAACAGTAATATCTCCACATTGCAAGGTGCAATTCTGAAATTTTTTGCTTTTTCCTGCTTATCCTAGCATGATAAAGAAGATTCAAAGAGAGTGAGATGCCAGCTCCTTTCATTCAGTCAGTAGCTTCAAACATTTCTGGACGTTTTTCAATGGCAAAAATCATTGAATATTGTAAATGCACAAACAGTAATATCTCCACATTGCAAGGTGCAATTCTGAAATTTTTTGCTTTTTCCTGCTAATCCTAGCATGATAAAGAAGATTCAAAGAGAGTGAGATGCCAGCTCCTTTCATTCAGTCAGTAGCTTCAAACATTTCTGGTATATGAATAACATGATGTTTTTCAATGGCAAAAATCAATGAATATTGTAAATGCACAAACAATAATATCTCCACATTGCAAGGTGCAATCCTGAAATTTTTTGCTTTTTCCTGCTAATCCTAGCATGATAAAGAAGATTCAAAGAGAGTGAGATGCCAGCTCCTTTCATTCAGTCAGTAGCTTCAAACATTTCTGGTATATGAATAACATGATGTTTTTCAATGGCAAAAATCAATGAATATTGTAAATGCACAAACAGTAATATCTCCACGTTGCAAGGTGCAATTCTGAAATTTTTTGCTTTTTCCTGCTAATCCTAGCATGATAAAGAAGATTCAAAGAGAGTGAGATGCCAGCTCCTTTCATTCAGTCAGTAGCTTCAAACATTTCTGGACGTTTTTCAATGTCAAAAATCAATGAATATTGTAAATGCACAAACAGTAATATCTCCACATTGCAAGGTGCAATTCTGAAATTTTTTGCTTTTTCCTGCTAATCCTAGCATGATAAAGAAGATTCAAAGAGAGTGAGATGCCAGCTCCTTTCATTCAGTCAGTAGCTTCAAACATTTCTGGACGTTTTTCAATGTCAAAAATCAATGAATATTGTAAATGCACAAACAGTAATATCTCCACATTGCAAGGTGCAATTCTGAAATTTTTTGCTTTTTCCTGCTAATCCTAGCATGATAAAGAAGATTCAAAGAGAGTGAGATGCCAGCTCCTTTCATTCAGTCAGTAGCTTCAAACATTTCTGGACGTTTTTCAATGGCAAAAATCAATGAATATTGTAAATGCACAAACAGTAATATCTCCACATTGCAAGGTGCAATTCTGAAATTTTTTGCTTTTTCCTGCTAATCCTAGCATGATAAAGAAGATTCAAAGAGAGTGAGATGCCAGCTCCTTTGATTCAGTCAGTAGCTTCAAACATTTCTGGTATATGAATAACATGATGTTTTTCAATGGCAAAAATCAATGAATATTGTAAATGCACAAACAGTAATATCTCCACATTGCAA
Organism: Phyllobates terribilis; assembly: GCF_046119375.1. Lineage (NCBI taxonomy): Eukaryota > Metazoa > Chordata > Amphibia > Anura > Dendrobatidae > Phyllobates > Phyllobates terribilis. The sequence goes on from NW_027364611.1 coordinate 25,012, forward strand.
GGTGCAATTCTGAAATTTTTTGCTTTTTCCTGCTAATCCTAGCATGATAAAGAAGATTCAAAGAGAGTGAGATGCCAGCTCCTTTCATTCAGTCAGTAGCTTCAAACATTTCTGGACGTTTTTCAATGGCAAAAATCAATGAATATTGTAAATGCACAAAGAGTAATATCTCCACATTGCAAGGTGCAATTCTGAAATTTTTTGCTTTTTCCTGCTAATCCTAGCATGATAAAGAAGATTCAAAGAGAGTGAGATGCCAGCTCCTTTCATTCAGTCAGTAGCTTCAAACATTTCTGGACGTTTTTCAATGGCAAAAATCAATGAATATTGTAAATGCACAAACAGTAATATCTCCACATTGCAAGGTGCAATTCTGAAATTTTTTGCTTTTTCCTGCTAATCCTAGCATGATAAAGAAGATTCAAAGAGAGTGAGATGCCAGCTCCTTTGATTCAGTCAGTAGCTTCAAACATTTCTGGTATATGAATAACATGATGTTTTTCAATGGCAAAAATCAATGAATATTGTAAATGCACAAACAGTAATATCTCCACATTGCAAGGTGCAATTCTGAAATTTTTCGCTTTTTCCTGCTAATCCTAGCATGATAAAGAAGATTCAAAGAGAGTGAGATGCCAGCTCCTTTCATTCAGTCAGTAGCTTCAAACATTTCTGGACGTTTTTCAATGGCAAAAATCAATGAATATTGTAAATGCACAAACAGTAATATCTCCACATTGCAAGGTGCAATTCTGAAATTTTTTGCTTTTTCCTGCTAATCCTAGCATGATAAAGAAGATTCAAAGAGAGTGAGATGCCAGCTCCTTTCATTCAGTCAGTAGCTTCAAACATTTCTGGACGTTTTTCAATGGCAAAAATCAATGAATATTGTAAATGCACAAACAGTAATATCTCCACATTGCAAGGTGCAATTCTGAAATTTTTTGCTTTTTCCTGCTAATCCTAGCATGATAAAGAAGATTCAAAGAGAGTGAGATGCCAGCTCCTTTGATTCAGTCAGTAGCTTCAAACATTTCTGGTATATGAATAACATGATGTTTTTCAATGGCAAAAATCAATGAATATTGTAAATGCACAAACAATAATATCTCCACATTGCAAGGTGCAATCCTGAAATTTTTTGCTTTTTCCTGCTAATCCTAGCATGATAAAGAAGATTCAAAGAGAGTGAGATGCCAGCTCCTTTCATTCAGTCAGTAGCTTCAAACATTTCTGGTATATGAATAACATGATGTTTTTCAATGGCAAAAATCAATGAATATTGTAAATGCACAAACAGTAATATCTCCACGTTGCAAGGTGCAATTCTGAAATTTTTTGCTTTTTCCTGCTAATCCTAGCATGATAAAGAAGATTCAAAGAGAGTGAGATGCCAGCTCCTTTCATTCAGTCAGTAGCTTCAAACATTTCTGGACGTTTTTCAATGTCAAAAATCAATGAATATTGTAAATGCACAAACAGTAATATCTCCACATTGCAAGGTGCAATTCTGAAATTTTTTGCTTTTTCCTGCTAATCCTAGCATGATAAAGAAGATTCAAAGAGAGTGAGATGCCAGCTCCTTTCATTCAGTCAGTAGCTTCAAACATTTCTGGTATATGAATAACATGATGTTTTTCAATGGCAAAAATCAATGAATATTGTAAATGCACTAACAGTAATATCTCCACATTGCAAGGTGCAATTCTGAAATTTTTTGCTTTTTCCTGCTAATCCTAGCATGATAAAGAAGACTCAAAGAGAGTGAGATGCCAGCTCCTTTCATTCAGTCAGTAGCTTCAAACATTTCTGGACGTTTTTCAATGGCAAAAATCAATGAATATTGTAAATGCACAAACAGTAATATCTCCACATTGCAAGGTGCAATTCTGAAATTTTTTGCTTTTTCCTGCTAATCCTAGCATGATAAAGAAGATTCAAAGAGAGTGAGATGCCAGCTCCTTTCATTCAGTCAGTAGCTTCAAACATTTCTGGACGTTTTTCAATGGCAAAAATCAATGAATATTGTAAATGCACAAACAGTAATATCTCCACATTGCAAGGTGCAATTCTGAAATTTTTTGCTTTTTCCTGCTAATCCTAGCATGATAAAGAAGATTCAAAGAGAGTGAGATGCCAGCTCCTTTGATTCAGTCAGTAGCTTCAAACATTTCTGGTATATGAATAACATGATGTTTTTCAATGGCAAAAATCAATGAATATTGTAAATGCACAAACAGTAATATCTCCACATTGCAAGGTGCAATTCTGAAATTTTTTGCTTTTTCCTGCTAATCCTAGCATGATAAAGAAGATTCAAAGAGAGTGAGATGCCAGCTCCTTTCATTCAGTCAGTAGCTTCAAACATTTCTGGACGTTTTTCAATGGCAAAAATCAATGAATATTGTAAATGCACAAAGAGTAATATCTCCACATTGCAAGGTGCAATTCTGAAATTTTTTGCTTTTTCCTGCTAATCCTAGCATGATAAAGAAGATTCAAAGAGAGTGAGATGCCAGCTCCTTTCATTCAGTCAGTAGCTTCAAACATTTCTGGACGTTTTTCAATGGCAAAAATCAATGAATATTGTAAATGCACAAACAGTAATATCTCCACATTGCAAGGTGCAATTCTGAAATTTTTTGCTTTTTCCTGCTAATCCTAGCATGATAAAGAAGATTCAAAGAGAGTGAGATGCCAGCTCCTTTGATTCAGTCAGTAGCTTCAAACATTTCTGGTATATGAATAACATGATGTTTTTCAATGGCAAAAATCAATGAATATTGTAAATGCACAAACAGTAATATCTCCACATTGCAAGGTGCAATTCTGAAATTTTTCGCTTTTTCCTGCTAATCCTAGCATGATAAAGAAGATTCAAAGAGAGTGAGATGCCAGCTCCTTTCATTCAGTCAGTAGCTTCAAACATTTCTGGACGTTTTTCAATGGCAAAAATCAATGAATATTGTAAATGCACAAACAGTAATATCTCCACATTGCAAGGTGCAATTCTGAAATTTTTTGCTTTTTCCTGCTAATCCTAGCATGATAAAGAAGATTCAAAGAGAGTGAGATGCCAGCTCCTTTCATTCAGTCAGTAGCTTCAAACATTTCTGGACGTTTTTCAATGGCAAAAATCAATGAATATTGTAAATGCACAAACAGTAATATCTCCACATTGCAAGGTGCAATTCTGAAATTTTTTGCTTTTTCCTGCTAATCCTAGCATGATAAAGAAGATTCAAAGAGAGTGAGATGCCAGCTCCTTTGATTCAGTCAGTAGCTTCAAACATTTCTGGTATATGAATAACATGATGTTTTTCAATGGCAAAAATCAATGAATATTGTAAATGCACAAACAGTAATATCTCCACATTGCAAGGTGCAATTCTGAAATTTTTTGCTTTTTCCTGCTAATCCTAGCATGATAAAGAAGATTCAAAGAGAGTGAGATGCCAGCTCCTTTCATTCAGTCAGTAGCTTCAAACATTTCTGGTATATGAATAACATGATGTTTTTCAATGACAAAAATCAATGAATATTGTAAATGCACAAACAGTAATATCTCCACATTGCAAGGTGCAATTCTGAAATTTTTTGCTTTTTCCTGCTAATCCTAGCATGATAAAGAAGATTCAAAGAGAGTGAGATGCCAGCTCCTTTCATTCAGTCAGTAGCTTCAAACATTTCTGGACGTTTTTCAATGGCAAAAATCAATGAATATTGTAAATGCACAAACAGTAATATCTCCACATTGCAAGGTGCAATTCTGAAATTTTTTGCTTTTTCCTGCTAATCCTAGCATGATAAAGAAGATTCAAAGAGAGTGAGATGCCAGCTCCTTTCATTCAGTCAGTAGCTTCAAACATTTCTGGTATATGAATAACATGATGTTTTTCAATGGCAAAAATCAATGAATATTGTAAATGCACAAACAGTAATATCTCCACATTGCAAGGTGCAATCCTGAAATTTTTTGCTTTTTCCTGCTAATCCTAGCATGATAAAGAAGATTCAAAGAGAGTGAGATGCCAGCTCCTTTCATTCAGTCAGTAGCTTCAAACATTTCTGGTATATGAATAACATGATGTTTTTCAATGGCAAAAATCAATAAATATTGTAAATGCACAAACAGTAATATCTCCACGTTGCAAGGTGCAATTCTGAAATTTTTTGCTTTTTCTTGCTAATCCTAGCATGATAAAGAAGATTCAAAGAGACTGAGATGCCAGCTCCTTTCATTCAGTCAGTAGCTTCAAACATTTCTGGACGTTTTTCAATGTCAAAAATCAATGAATATTGTAAATGCACAAACAGTAATATCTCCACATTGCAAGGTGCAATTCTGACATTTTTTGCTTTTTCCTGCTAATCCTAGCATGATAAAGAAGATTCAAAGAGAGTGAGATGGCAGCTCCTTTCATTCAGTCAGTAGCTTCAAACATTTCTGGTATATGAATAACATGATGTTTTTCAATGGCAAAAATCAATGAATATTGTAAATGCACAAACAGTAATATCTCCACATTGCAAGGTGCAATTCTGAAATTTTTTGCTTTTTCCTGCTAATCCTAGCATGATAAAGAAGATTCAAAGAGAGTGAGATGCCAGCTCCTTTCATTCAGTCAGTAGCTTCAAACATTTCTGGACGTTTTTCAATGGCAAAAATCAATGAATATTGTAAATGCACAAACAGTAATATCTCCACATTGCAAGGTGCAATTCTGAAATTTTTTGCTTTTTCCTGCTAATCCTAGCATGATAAAGAAGATTCAAAGAGAGTGAGATGCCAGCTCCTTTCATTCAGTCAGTAGCTTCAAACATTTCTGGACGTTTTTCAATGGCAAAAATCAATGAATATTGTAAATGCACAAACAGTAATATCTCCACATTGCAAGGTGCAATTCTGAAATTTTTTGCTTTTTCCTGCTAATCCTAGCATGATAAAGAAGATTCAAAGAGAGTGAGATGCCAGCTCCTTTGATTCAGTCAGTAGCTTCAAACATTTCTGGTATATGAATAACATGATGTTTTTCAATGGCAAAAATCAATGAATATTGTAAATGCACAAACAGTAATATCTCCACATTGCAAGGTGCAATTCTGAAATTTTTTGCTTTTTCCTGCTAATCCTAGCATGATAAAGAAGATTCAAAGAGAGTGAGATGCCAGCTCCTTTCATTCAGTCAGTAGCTTCAAACATTTCTGGTATATGAATAACATGATGTTTTTCAATGGCAAAAATCAATGAATATTGTAAATGCACAAACAGTAATATCTCCACATTGCAAGGTGCAATTCTGAAATTTTTTGCTTTTTCCTGCTAATCCTAGCATGATAAAGAAGATTCAAAGAGAGTGAGATGCCAGCTCCTTTCATTCAGTCAGTAGCTTCAAACATTTCTGGACGTTTTTCAATGGCAAAAATCAATGAATATTGTAAATGCACAAACAGTAATATCTCCACATTGCAAGGTGCAATTCTGAAATTTTTTGCTTTTTCCTGCTAATCCTAGCATGATAAAGAAGATTCAAAGAGAGTGAGATGCCAGCTCCTTTCATTCAGTCAGTAGCTTCAAACATTTCTGGACGTTTTTCAATGGCAAAAATCAATGAATATTGTAAATGCACAAACAGTAATATCTCCACATTGCAAGGTGCAATTCTGAAATTTTTTGCTTTTTCCTGCTAATCCTAGCATGATAAAGAAGATTCAAAGAGAGTGAGATGCCAGCTCCTTTGATTCAGTCAGTAGCTTCAAACATTTCTGGTATATGAATAACATGATGTTTTTCAATGGCAAAAATCAATGAATATTGTAAATGCACAAACAGTAATATCTCCACATTGCAAGGTGCAATTCTGAAATTTTTTGCTTTTTCCTGCTAATCCTAGCATGATAAAGAAGATTCAAAGAGAGTGAGATGCCAGCTCCTTTCATTCAGTCAGTAGCTTCAAACATTTCTGGACGTTTTTCAATGGCAAAAATCAATGAATATTGTAAATGCACAAACAGTAATATCTCCACATTGCAAGGTGCAATTCTGAAATTTTTTGCTTTTTCCTGCTAATCCTAGCATGATAAAGAAGATTCAAAGAGAGTGAGATGCCAGCTCCTTTCATTCAGTCAGTAGCTTCAAACATTTCTGGACGTTTTTCAATGGCAAAAATCAATGAATATTGTAAATGCACAAACAGTAATATCTCCACATTGCAAGGTGCAATTCTGAAATTTTTTGCTTTTTCCTGCTAATCCTAGCATGATAAAGAAGATTCCAAGAGAGTGAGATGCCAGCTCCTTTGATTCAGTCAGTAGCTTCAAACATTTCTGGTATATGAATAACATGATGTTTTTCAATGGCAAAAATCAATGAATATTGTAAATGCACAAACAGTAATATCTCCACATTGCAAGATGCAATTCTGAAATTTTTTGCTTTTTCCTGCTAATCCTAGCATGATAAAGAAGATTCAAAGAGAGTGAGATGCCAGCTCCTTTCATTCAGTCAGTAGCTTCAAACATTTCTGGTATATGAATAACATGATGTTTTTCAATGACAAAAATCAATGAATATTGTAAATGCACAAACAGTAATATCTCCACATTGCAAGGTGCAATTCTGAAATTTTTTGCTTTTTCCTGCTAATCCTAGCATGATAAAGAAGATTCAAAGAGAGTGAGATGCCAGCTCCTTTCATTCAGTCAGTAGCTTCAAACATTTCTGGTATATGAATAACATGATGTTTTTCAATGGCAAAAATCAATGAATATTGTAAATGCACAAACTGTAATATCTCCACATTGCAAGGTGCAATTCTGAAATTTTTTGCTTTTTCCTGCTAATCCTAGCATGATAAAGAAGATTCAAAGAGAGTGAGATGCCAGCTCCTTTCATTCAGTCAGTAGCTTCAAACATTTCTGTAATATGAATAACATGATGTTTTTCAATGGCAAAAATCAATGAATATTGTAAATGCACAAACAGTAATATCTCCACATTGCAAGGTGCAATTCTGATTTTTTTTGCTTTTTCCTGCTAATCCTAGCATGATAAAGAAGATTCAAAGAGAGTGAGATGCCAGCTCCTTTCATTCAGTCAGTAGCTTCAAACATTTCTGGACGTTTTTCAATGGCAAAAATCAATGAATATTGTAAATGCACAAACAGTAATATCTCCACATTGCAAGGTGCAATTCTGAAATTTTTTGCTTTTTCCTGCTAATCCTAGCATGATAAAGAAGATTCAAAGAGAGTGAGATGCCAAATCCTTTCATTCAGTCAGTAGCTTCAAACATTTCTGGACGTTTTTCAATGGCAAAAATCAATGAATATTGTAAATGCACAAACAGTAATATCTCCACATTGCAAGGTACAATTCTGAAATTTTTTGCTTTTTCCTGCTAATTCTAGCATGATAAAGAAGATTCAAAGAGAGTGAGATGCCAGCTCCTTTCATTCAGTCAGTAGCTTCAAACATTTCTGGTATATGAATAACATGATGTTTTTCAATGGCAAAAATCAATGAATATTGTAAATGCACAAACAGTAATATCTCCACATTGCAAGGTGCAATTCTGAAATTTTTTGCTTTTTCCTGCTAATCCTAGCATGATAAAAAAGATTCAAAGAGTGTGAGATGCCAGCTCCTTTCATTCAGTCAGTAGCTTCAAACATTTCTGGACGTTTTTCAATGGCAAAAATCAATGAATATTGTAAATGCACAAACAGTAATATCTCCACATTGCAAGGTGCAATTCTGAAATTTTTTGCTTTTTCCTGCTAATCCTAGCATGATAAAGAAGATTCAAAGAGAGTGAGATGCCAGCTCCTTTCATTCAGTCAGTAGCTTCAAATATTTCTGGTATATGAATAACATGATGTTTTTCAATGGCAAAAATCAATGAATATTGTAAATGCACAAACAGTAATATCTCCACATTGCAAGGTGCAATTCTGAAATTTTTTGCTTTTTCCTGCTAATCCTAGCATGATAAAGAAGATTCAAAGAGAGTGAGATGCCAGCTCCTTTCATTCAGTCAGTAGCTTCAAACATTTCTGGACGTTTTTCAATGGCAAAAATCAATGAATATTGTAAATGCACAAACAGTAATATCTCCACATTGCAAGGTGCAATTCTGAAATTTTTTGCTTTTTCCTGCTAATCCTAGCATGATAAAGAAGATTCAAAGAGAGTGAGATGCCAGCTCCTTTCATTCAGTCAGTAGCTTCAAACATTTCTGGACGTTTTTCAATGGCAAAAATCAATGAATATAGTAAATACACAAACAGTAATATCTCCACATTGCAAGGTGCAATTCTGAAATTTTTTGCTTTTTCCTGCTAATCCTAGCATGATAAAGAAGATTCAAAGAGAGTGAGATGCCAGCTCCTTTCATACAGTCAGTAGCTTCAAACATTTCTGGTATATGAATAACATGATGTTTTTCAATGGCAAAAATCAATGATTATTGTAAATGCACAAACAGTAATATCTCCACATTGCAAGGTGCAATTCTGAAATTTTTTGCTTTTTCCTGCTAATCCTAGCATGATAAAGAAGATTCAAAGAGAGTGAGATGCCAGCTCCTTTCATTCAGTCAGTAGCTTCAAACATTTCTGGACGTTTTTCAATGGCAAAAATCAATGAATATTGTAAATGCACAAACAGTAATATCTCCACATTGCAAGGTGCAATTCTGAAATTTTTTGCTTTTTCCTGCTAATCCTAGCATGATAAAGAAGATTCAAAGAGAGTGAGATGCCAGCTCCTTTCATTCAGTCAGTAGCTTCAAACATTTCTGGTATATGAATAACATGATGTTTTTCAATGGCAAAAATCAATGAATATTGTAAATGCACAAACAGTAATATCTCCACATTGCAAGGTGCAATCCTGAAATTTTTTGCTTTTTCCTGCTAATCCTAGCATGATAAAGAAGATTCAAAGAGAGTGAGATGCCAGCTCCTTTCATTCAGTCAGTAGCTTCAAACATTTCTGGTATATGAATAACATGATGTTTTTCAATGGCAAAAATCAATGAATATTGTAAATGCACAAACAGTAATATCTCCACGTTGCAAGGTGCAATTCTGAAATTTTTTGCTTTTTCCTGCTAATCCTAGCATGATAAAGAAGATTCAAAGAGAGTGAGATGCCAGCTCCTTTCATTCAGTCAGTAGCTTCAAACATTTCTGGACGTTTTTCAATGTCAAAAATCAATGAATATTGTAAATGCACAAACAGTAATATCTCCACATTGCAAGGTGCAATTCTGAAATTTTTTGCTTTTTCCTGCTAATCCTAGCATGATAAAGAAGATTCAAAGAGAGTGAGATGCCAGCTCCTTTCATTCAGTCAGTAGCTTCAAACATTTCTGGTATATGAATAAGATGATGTTTTTCAATGGCAAAAATCAATGAATATTGTAAATGCACAAACAGTAATATCTCCACATTGCAATGTGCAATTCTGAAATTTTTTGCTTTTTCCTGCTAATCCTAGCATGATAAAGAAGATTCAAAGAGAGTGAGATGCCAGCTCCTTTCATTCAGTCAGTAGCTTCAAACATTTCTGGACGTTTTTCAATGGCAAAAATCAATGAATATTGTAAATGCACAAACAGTAATATCTCCACATTGCAAGGTGCAATTCTGAAATTTTTTGCTTTTTCCTGCTAATCCTAGCATGATAAAGAAGATTCAAAGAGAGTGAGATGCCAGCTCCTTTCATTCAGTCAGTAGCTTCAAACATTTCTGGACGTTTTTCAATGGCAAAAATCAATGAATATTGTAAATGCACAAACAGTAATATCTCCACATTGCAAGGTGCAATTCTGAAATTTTTTGCTTTTTCCTGCTAATCCTAGCATGATAAAGAAGATTCAAAGAGAGTGAGATGCCAGCTCCTTTGATTCAGTCAGTAGCTTCAAACATTTCTGTTATATGAATAACATGATGTTTTTCAATGGCAAAAATCAATGAATATTGTAAATGCACAAACAGTAATATCTCCACATTGCAAGGTGCAATTCTGAAATTTTTTGCTTTTTCCTGCTAATCCTAGCATGATAAAGAAGATTCAAAGAGAGTGAGATGCCAGCTCCTTTCATTCAGTCAGTAGCTTCAAACATTTCTGGACGTTTTTCAATGGCAAAAATCAATGAATATTGTAAATGCACAAACAGTAATATCTCCACATTGCAAGGTGCAATTCTGAAATTTTTTGCTTTTTCCTGCTAATCCTAGCATGATAAAGAAGATTCAAAGAGAGTGAGATGCCAGCTCCTTTCATTCAGTCAGTAGCTTCAAACATTTCTGGACGTTTTTCAATGGCAAAAATCAATGAATATTGTAAATGCACAAACAGTAATATCTCCACATTGCAAGGTGCAATTCTGAAATTTTTTGCTTTTTCCTGCTAATCCTAGCATGATAAAGAAGATTCAAAGAGAGTGAGATGCCAGCTCCTTTGATTCAGTCAGTAGCTTCAAACATTTCTGGTATATGAATAACATGATGTTTTTCAATGGAAAAAATCAATGAATATTGTAAATGCACAAACAGTAATATCTCCACATTGCAAGGTGCAATTCTGAAATTTTTTGCTTTTTCCTGCTAATCCTAGCATGATAAAGAAGATTCAAAGAGAGTGAGATGCCAGCTCCTTTCATTCAGTCAGTAGCTTCAAACATTTCTGGTATATGAATAACATGATGTTTTTCAATGGCAAAAATCAATGAATATTGTAAATGCACAAACAGTAATATCTCCACATTGCAAGGTGCAATTCTGAAATTTTTTGCTTTTTCCTGCTAATCCTAGCATGATAAAGAAGATTCAAAGAGAGTGAGATGCCAGCTCCTTTCATTCAGTCAGTAGCTTCAAACATTTCTGGACATTTTTCAATGGCAAAAAACAATGAATATTGTAAATGCACAAACAGTAATATCTCCACATTGCAGGGTGCAATTCTGAAATTTTTTGCTTTTTCCTGCTAATCCTAGCATGATAAAGAAGATTCAAAGAGAGTGAGATGCCAGCTCCTTTCATTCAGTCAGTAGCTTCAAACATTTCTGGTATGTGAATAACATGATGTTTTTCAATGGCAAAAATCAATGAATATTGTAAATGCACAAACAGTAATATCTCCACATTGCAAGGTGCAATTCTGAAATTTTTTGCTTTTTCCTGCTAATCCTAGCATGATAAAGAAGATTCAAAGAGAGTGAGATGCCAGCTCCTTTCATTCAGTCAGTAGCTTCAAACATTTCTGGTATATGAATAACATGATGTTTTTCAATGGCAAAAATCAATGAATATTGTAAATGCACAAACAGTAATATCTCCACATTGCAAGGTGCAATTCTGAAATTTTTTGCTTTTTCCTGCTAATCCTAGCATGATAAAGAAGATTGAAAGAGCGTGAGATGCCAGCTCCTTTCATTCAGTCAGTAGCTTCAAACATTTCTGGACGTTTTTCAAAGGCAAAAATCAATGAATATTTTAAATGCACAAACAGTAATATCTCCACATTGCAAGGTGCAATTCTGAAATTTTTTGCTTTTTCCTGCTAATCCTAGCATGATAAAGAAGATTCAAAGAGATTGAGATGCCAGCTCCTTTCATTCAGTCAGTAGCTTCAAACATTTCTGGACGTTTTTCAATGGCAAAAATCAATGAATATTGTAAATGCACAAACAGTAATATCTCCACATTGCAAGGTGCAATTCTGAAATTTTTTGCTTTTTTCCTGCTAATCCTAGCATGATAAAGAAGATTCAAAGAGAGTGAGATGCCAGCTCCTTTCATTCAGTCAGTAGCTTCAAACATTTCTGGACGTTTTTCAATGGCAAAAATCAATGAATATTGTAAATGCACAAACAGTAATATCTCCACATTGCAAGGTGCAATTCTGAAATTTTTTGCTTTTTCCTGCTAATCCTAGCATGATAAAGAAGATTCAAAGAGAGTGAGATGCCAGCTCCTTTCATTCAGTCAGTAGCTTCAAACATTTCTGGACGTTTTTCAATGGCAAAAATCAATGAATATTGTAAATGCACAAACAGTAATATCTCCACATTGCAAGGTGCAATTCTGAATTTTTTTGCTTTTTCCTGCTAATCCTAGCATGATAAAGAAGATTCAAAGAGAGTGAGATGCCAGCTCCTTTCATTCAGTCAGTAGCTTCAAACATTTCTGGTATATGAATAACATGATGTTTTTCAATGGCAAAAATCAATGAATATTGTAAATGCACAAACAGTAATATCTCCACATTGCAAGGTGCAATTCTGAAATTTTTTGCTTTTTCCTGCTAATCCTAGCATGATAAAGAAGATTCAAAGAGAGTGAAATGCCAGCTCCTTTCATTCAGTCAGTAGCTTCAAACATTTCTGGACGTTTTTCAATGGCAAAAATCAATGAATATAGTAAATGCACAAACAGTAATATCTCCACATTGCAAGGTGCAATTCTGAAATTTTTTGCTTTTTCCTGCTAATCCTAGCATGATAAAGAAGATTCAAAGAGAGTGAGATGCCAGCTCCTTTCATACAGTCAGTAGCATCAAACATTTCTGGTATATGAATAACATGATGTTTTTCAATGGCAAAAATCAATGATTATTGTAAATGCACAAACAGTAATATCTCCACATTGCAAGGTGCAATTCTGAAATTTTTTGCTTTTTCCTGCTAATCCTAGCATGATAAAGAAGATTCAAAGAGAGTGAGATGCCAGCTCCTTTCATTCAGTCAGTAGCTTCAAACATTTCTGGACGTTTTTCAATGGCAAAAATCAATGAATATTGTAAATGCACAAACAGTAATATCTCCACATTGCAAGGTGCAATTCTGAAATTTTTTGCTTTTTCCTGCTAATCCTAGCATGATAAAGAAGATTCAAAGAGAGTGAGATGCCAGCTCCTTTGATTCAGTCAGTAGCTTCAAACATTTCTGGTATATGAATAACATGATGTTTTTCAATGGCAAAAATCAATGAATATTGTAAATGCACAAACAGTAATATCTCCACATTGCAAGGTGCAATCCTGAAATTTTTTGCTTTTTCCTGCTAATCCTAGCATGATAAAGAAGATTCAAAGAGAGTGAGATGCCAGCTCCTTTCATTCAGTCAGTAGCTTCAAACATTTCTGGTATATGAATAACATGATGTTTTTCAATGGCAAAAATCAATGAATATTGTAAATGCACAAACAGTAATATCTCCACGTTGCAAGGTGCAATTCTGAAATTTTTTGCTTTTTCCTGCTAATCCTAGCATGATAAAGAAGATTCAAAGAGAGTGAGATGCCAGCTCCTTTCATTCAGTCAGTAGCTTCAAACATTTCTGGACGTTTTTCAATGTCAAAAATCAATGAATATTGTAAATGCACAAACAGTAATATCTCCACATTGCAAGGTGCAATTCTGAAATTTTTTGCTTTTTCCTGCTAATCCTAGCATGATAAAGAAGATTCAAAGAGAGTGAGATGCCAGCTCCTTTCATTCAGTCAGTAGCTTCAAACATTTCTGGTATATGAATAACATGATGTTTTTCAATGGCAAAAATCAATGAATATTGTAAATGCACAAACAGTAATATCTCCACATTGCAATGTGCAATTCTGAAATTTTTTGCTTTTTCCTGCTAATCCTAGCATGATAAAGAAGATTCAAAGAGAGTGAGATGCCAGCTCCTTTCATTCAGTCAGTAGCTTCAAACATTTCTGGACGTTTTTCAATGGCAAAAATCAATGAATATTGTAAATGCACAAACAGTAATATCTCCACATTGCAAGGTGCAATTCTGAAATTTTTTGCTTTTTCCTGCTAATCCTAGCATGATAAAGAAGATTCAAAGAGAGTGAGATGCCAGCTCCTTTCATTCAGTCAGTAGCTTCAAACATTTCTGGACGTTTTTCAATGGCAAAAATCAATGAATATTGTAAATGCACAAACAGTAATATCTCCACATTGCAAGGTGCAATTCTGAAATTTTTTGCTTTTTCCTGCTAATCCTAGCATGATAAAGAAGATTCAAAGAGAGTGAGATGCCAGCTCCTTTGATTCAGTCAGTAGCTTCAAACATTTCTGGTATATGAATAACATGATGTTTTTCAATGGCAAAAATCAATGAATATTGTAAATGCACAAACAGTAATATCTCCACATTGCAAGGTGCAATTCTGAAATTTTTTGCTTTTTCCTGCTAATCCTAGCATGATAAAGAAGATTCAAAGAGAGTGAGATGCCAGCTCCTTTCATTCAGTCAGTAGCTTCAAACATTTCTGGACATTTTTCAATGGCAAAAAACAATGAATATTGTAAATGCACAAACAGTAATATCTCTACATTGCAGGGTGCAATTCTGAAATTTTTTGCTTTTTCCTGCTAATCCTAGCATGATAAAGAAGATTCAAAGAGAGTGAGATGCCAGCTCCTTTCATTCAGTCAGTAGCTTCAAACATTTCTGGTATATGAATAACATGATGTTTTTCAATGGCAAAAATCAATGAATATTGTAAATGCACAAACAGTAATATCTCCACATTGCAAGGTGCAATTCTGAAATTTTTTGCTTTTTCCTGCTAATCCTAGCATGATAAAGAAGATTCAAAGAGAGTGAGATGCCAGCTCCTTTCATTCAGTCAGTAGCTTCAAACATTTCTGGACGTTTTTCAATGGCAAAAATCAATGAATATTGTAAATGCACAAACAGTAATATCTCCACATTGCAAGGTGCAATTCTGAAATTTTTTGCTTTTTCCTGCTAATCCTAGCATGATAAAGAAGATTCAAAGAGAGTGAGATGCCAGCTCCTTTCATTCAGTCAGTAGCTTCAAACATTTCTGGACGTTTTTCAATGGCAAAAATCAATGAATATTGTAAATGCACAAACAGTAATATCTCCACATTGCAAGGTGCAATTCTGAAATTTTTTGCTTTTTCCTGCTAATCCTAGCATGATAAAGAAGATTCAAAGAGAGTGAGATGCCAGCTCCTTTGATTCAGTCAGTAGCTTCAAACATTTCTGGTATATGAATAACATGATGTTTTTCAATGGCAAAAATCAATGAATATTGTAAATGCACAAACAGTAATATCTCCACATTGCAAGGTGCAATTCTGAAATTTTTTGCTTTTTCCTGCTAATCCTAGCATGATAAAGAAGATTCAAAGAGAGTGAGATGCCAGCTCCTTTCATTCAGTCAGTAGCTTCAAACATTTCTGGTATATGAATAACATGATGTTTTTCAATGGCAAAAATCAATGAATATTGTAAATGCACAAACAGTAATATCTCCACATTGCAAGGTGCAATTCTGAAATTTTTTGCTTTTTCCTGCTAATCCTAGCATGATAAAGAAGATTCAAAGAGAGTGAGATGCCAGCTCCTTTCATTCAGTCAGTAGCTTCAAACATTTCTGGACATTTTTCAATGGCAAAAAACAATGAATATTGTAAATGCACAAACAGTAATATCTCCACATTGCAGGGTGCAATTCTGAAATTTTTTGCTTTTTCCTGCTAATCCTAGCATGATAAAGAAGATTCAAAGAGAGTGAGATGCCAGCTCCTTTCATTCAGTCAGTAGCTTCAAACATTTCTGGTATATGAATAACATGATGTTTTTCAATGGCAAAAATCAATGAATATTGTAAATGCACAAACAGTAATATCTCCACATTGCAAGGTGCAATTCTGAAATTTTTTGCTTTTTCCTGCTAATCCTAGCATGATAAAGAAGATTCAAAGAGAGTGAGATGCCAGCTCCTTTCATTCAGTCAGTAGCTTCAAACATTTCTGGTATATGAATAACATGATGTTTTTCAATGGCAAAAATCAATGAATATTGTAAATGCACAAACAGTAATATCTCCACATTGCAAGGTGCAATTCTGAAATTTTTTGCTTTTTCCTGCTAATCCTAGCATGATAAAGAAGATTCAAAGAGCGTGAGATGCCAGCTCCTTTCATTCAGTCAGTAGCTTCAAACATTTCTGGACGTTTTTCAAAGGCAAAAATCAATGAATATTTTAAATGCACAAACAGTAATATCTCCACATTGCAAGGTGCAATTCTGAAATTTTTTGCTTTTTCCTGCTAATCCTAGCATGATAAAGAAGATTCAAAGAGATTGAGATGCCAGCTCCTTTCATTCAGTCAGTAGCTTCAAACATTTCTGGACGTTTTTCAATGGCAAAAATCAATGAATATTGTAAATGCACAAACAGTAATATCTCCACATTGCAAGGTGCAATTCTGAAATTTTTTGCTTTTTTTCCTGCTAATCCTAGCATGATAAAGAAGATTCAAAGAGAGTGAGATGCCAGCTCCTTTCATTCAGTCAGTAGCTTCAAACATTTCTGGACGTTTTTCAATGGCAAAAATCAATGAATATTGTAAATGCACAAACAGTAATATCTCCACATTGCAAGGTGCAATTCTGAAATTTTTTGCTTTTTCCTGCTAATCCTAGCATGATAAAGAAGATTCAAAGAGAGTGAGATGCCAGCTCCTTTCATTCAGTCAGTAGCTTCAAACATTTCTGGACGTTTTTCAATGGCAAAAATCAATGAATATTGTAAATGCACAAACAGTAATATCTCCACATTGCAAGGTGCAATTCTGAAATTTTTTGCTTTTTTCCTGCTAATCCTAGCATGATAAAGAAGATTCAAAGAGAGTGAGATGCTAGCTCCTTTCATTCAGTCAGTAGCTTCAAACATTTCTGGACGTTTTTCAATGGCAAAAATCAATGAATATTGTAAATGCACAAACAGTAATATCTCCACATTGCAAGGTGCAATTCTGAAATTTTTTGCTTTTTCCTGCTAATCCTAGCATGATAAAGAAGATTCAAAGAGAGTGAGATGCCAGCTCCTTTCATTCAGTCAGTAGCTTCAAACATTTCTGGACGTTTTTCAATGGCAAAAATCAATGAATATTGTAAATGCACAAACAGTAATATCTCCACATTGCAAGGTGCAATTCTGAAATTTTTTGCTTTTTCCAGCTAATCCGAGCATGATAAAGAAGATTCAAAGAGAGTGAGATGCCAGCTCCTTTCATCCAGTCAGTAGCTTCAAACATTTCTGGTATATGAATAACATGATGTTTTTCAATGGCAAAAATCAATGAATATTGTAAATGCACAAACAGTAATATCTCCACATTGCAAGGTGCAATTCTGAATTTTTTTGCTTTTTCCTGCTAATCCTAGCATGATAAAGAAGATTCAAAGAGAGTGAGATGCCAGCTCCTTTCATTCAGTCAGTAGCTTCAAACATTTCTGGTATATGAATAACATGATGTTTTTCAATGGCAAAAATCATTGAATATTGTAAATGCACAAACAGTAATATCTCCACATTGCAAGGTGCAATTCTGAAATTTTTTGCTTTTTCCTGCTAATCCTAGCATGATAAAGAAGATTCAAAGAGCGTGAGATGCCAGCTCCTTTCATTCAGTCAGTAGCTTCAAACATTTCTGGACGTTTTTCAAAGGCAAAAATCAATGAATATTTTAAATGCACAAACAGTAATATCTCCACATTGCAAGGTGCAATTCTGAAATTGTTTGCTTTTTCCTGCTAATCCTAGCATGATAAAGAAGATTCAAAGAGATTGAGATGCCAGCTCCTTTCATTCAGTCAGTAGCTTCAAACATTTCTGGACGTTTTTCAATGGCAAAAATCAATGAATATTGTAAATGCACAAACAGTAATATCTCCACATTGCAAGGTGCAATTCTGAAATTTTTTGCTTTTTTCCTGCTAATCCTAGCATGATAAAGAAGATTCAAAGAGAGTGAGATGCCAGCTCCTTTCATTCAGTCAGTAGCTTCAAACATTTCTGGACGTTTTTCAATGGCAAAAATCAATGAATATTGTAAATGCACAAACAGTAATATCTCCACATTGCAAGGTGCAATTCTGAAATTTTTTGCTTTTTCCTGCTAATCCTAGCATGATAAAGAAGATTCAAAGAGAGTGAGATGCCAGCTCCTTTCATTCAGTCAGTAGCTTCAAACATTTCTGGACGTTTTTCAATGGCAAAAATCAATGAATATTGTAAATGCACAAACAGTAATATCTCCACATTGCAAGGTGCAATTCTGAAATTTTTTGCTTTTTCCTGCTAATCCTAGCATGATAAAGAAGATTCAAAGAGATTGAGATGCCAGCTCCTTTCATTCAGTCAGTAGCTTCAAACATTTCTGGTATATGAATAACATGATGTTTTTCAATGGCAAAAATCAATGAATATTGTAAATGCACAAACAGTAATATCTCCACATTGCAAGGTGCAATTCTGAAATTTTTTGCTTTTTCCTGCTAATCCTAGCATGATAAAGAAGATTCAAAGAGAGTGAGATGCCAGCTCCTTTCATTCAGTCAGTAGCTTCAAACATTTCTGGACGTTTTTCAATGGCAAAAATCAATGAATATTGTAAATGCACAAACAGTAATAACTCCACATTGCAAGGTGCAATTCTGAATTTTTTTGCTTTTTCCTGCTAATCCTAGCATGATAAAGAAGATTCAAAGAGAGTGAGATGCCAGCTCCTTTCATTCAGTCAGTAGCTTCAAACATTTCTGGACGTTTTTCAATGGCAAAAATCAATGAATATTGTAAATGCACAAACAGTAATATCTCCACATTGCAAGGTGCAATTCTGAAATTTTTTGCTTTTTCCTGCTAATCCTAGCATGATAAAGAAGATTCAAAGAGAGTGAGATGCCAGCTCCTTTCATTCAGTCAGTAGCTTCAAACATTTCTGGACGTTTTTCAATGGCAAAAATCAATGAATATTGTAAATGCACAAACAGTAATATCTCCACATTGCAAGGTGCAATTCTGAAATTTTTTGCTTTTTCCTGCTAATCCTAGCATGATAAAGAAGATTCAAAGAGAGTGAGATGCCAGCTCCTTTCATTCAGTCAGTAGCTTCAAACATTTCTGGTATATGAATAACATGATGTTTTTCAATGGCAAAAATCAATGAATATTGTAAATGCACAAACAGTAATATCTCCACATTGCAAGGTGCAATTCTGAAATTTTTTGCTTTTTCCTGCTAATCCTAGCATGATAAAGAAGATTCAAAGAGAGTGAGATGCCAGCTCCTTTCATTCAGTCAGTAGCTTCAAACATTTCTGGACGTTTTTCAATGGCAAAAATCAATGAATATTGTAAATGCACAAACAGTAATATCTCCACATTGCAAGGTGCAATTCTGAAATTTTTTGATTTTTCCTGCTAATCCTAGCATGATAAAGAAGATTCAAAGAGAGTGAGATGCCAGATCCTTTCATTCAGTCAGTAGCTTCAAATATTTCTGATATATGAATAACATGATGTTTTTCAATGGCAAAAATCAATGAATATTGTAAATGCACAAACAGTAATATCTCCACATTACAAGGTGCAATTCTGAAATTTTTTGCTTTTTCCTGCAAATCCTAGCATGATAAAGAAGATTCAAAGAGAGTGAGATGCCAGCTCCTTTCATTCAGTCAGTAGCTTCAAACATTTCTGGACGTTTTTCAATGGCAAAAATCAATGAATATTGTAAATGCACAAACCGTAATATCTCCACATTGCAAGGTGCAATTCTGAAATTTTTTGCTTTTTCCTGCTAATCCTAGCATGATAAAGAAGATTCAAAGAGAGTGAGATGCCAGCTCCTTTCATTCAGTCAGTAGCTTCAAACATTTCTGGTATATGAATAACATGATGTTTTTCAATGGCAAAAATCAATGAATATTGTAAATGCACAAACAGTAATATCTCCACATTGCAAGGTGCAATTCTGAAATTTTTTACTTTTTCCTGCTAATGCTAGCATGATAAAGAAGATTCAAAGATAGTGAGATGCCAGCTCCTTTCATTCAGTCAGTAGCTTCAAACATTTCTGGACGTTTTTCAATGGCAAAAATCAATGAATATTGTAAATGCACAAACAGTAATATCTCCACATTGCAAGGTGCAATTCTGAAATTTTTTGCTTTTTCCTGCTAATCCTAGCATGATAAAGAAGATTTAAAGAGAGTGAGATGCCAGCTCCTTTCATTCAGTCAGTAGCTTCAAACATTTCTGGACGTTTTTCAATGGCAAAAATCAATGAATATTGTAAATGCACAAACAGTAATATCTCCACATTGCAAGGTGCAATTCTGAAATTTTTTGCTTTTTCCTGCTAATCCTAGCATGATAAAGAAGATTCAAAGAGAGTGAGATGCCAGCTCCTTTCATTCAGTCAGTAGCTTCAAACATTTCTGGTATATGAATAACATGATGTTTTTCAATGGCAAAAATCAATGAATATTGTAAATGCACAAACAGTAATATCTCCACATTGCAAGGTGCAATTCTGAAATTTTTTGCTTTTTCCTGCTAATCCTAGCATGATAAAGAAGATTCAAAGAGAGTGAGATGCCAGCTCCTTTCATTCAGTCAGTAGCTTCAAACATTTCTGGACGTTTTTCAATGGCAAAAAACAATGAATATTGTAAATGCACAAACCGTAATATCTCCACATTGCAAGGTGCAATTCTGAAATTTTTTGCTTTTTCCTGCTAATCCTAGCATGATAAAGAAGATTCAAAGAGAGTGAGATGCCAGCTCCTTTCATTCAGTCAGTAGCTTCAAACATTTCTGGACGTTTTTCAATGGCAAAAATCAATGAATATTGTAAATGCACAAACAGTAATAGCTCCACATTGCAAGGTGCAATTCTGAAATTTTTTGCTTTTTCCTGCTAATCCTAGCATGATAAAGAAGATTCAAAGAGAGTGAGATGCCAGCTCCTTTCATTCAGTCAGTAGCTTCAAATATTTCTGATATATGAATAACATGATGTTTTTCAATGGCAAAAATCAATGAATATTGTAAATGCACAAACAGTAATATCTCAACATTACAAGGTGCAATTCTGAAATTTTTTGCTTTTTCCTGCAAATCCTAGCATGATAAAGAAGATTCAAAGAGAGTGAGATGCCAGCTCCTTTCATTCAGTCAGTAGCTTCAAACATTTCTGGACGTTTTTCAATGGCAAAAATCAATGAATATTGTAAATGCACAAACAGTAATATCTCCACATTGCAAGGTGCAATTCTGAAATTTTTTGCTTTTTCCTGCTAATCCTAGCATGATAAAGAAGATTCAAAGAGAGTGAGATGCCAGCTCCTTTCATTCAGTCAGTAGCTTCAAACATTTCTGGTATATGAATAACATGATGTTTTTCAATGGCAAAAATCAATGAATATTGTAAATGCACAAACAGTAATATCTCCACATTGCAAGGTGCAATTCTGAAATTTTTTACTTTTTCCTGCTAATGCTAGCATGATAAAGAAGATTCAAAGAGAGTGAGATGCCAGCTCCTTTCATTCAGTCAGTAGCTTCAAACATTTCTGGACGTTTTTCAATGGCAAAAATCAATGAATATTGTAAATGCACAAACAGTAATATCTCCACATTGCAAGGTGCAATTCTGAAATTTTTTGCTTTTTCCTGCTAATCCTAGCATGATAAAGAAGATTTAAAGAGAGTGAGATGCCAGCTCCTTTCATTCAGTCAGTAGCTTCAAACATTTCTGGACGTTTTTCAATGGCAAAAATCAATGAATATTGTAAATGCACAAACAGTAATATCTCCACATTGCAAGGTGCAATTCTGAAATTTTTTGCTTTTTCCTGCTAATCCTAGCATGATAAAGAAGATTCAAAGAGAGTGAGATGCCAGCTCCTTTCATTCAGTCAGTAGCTTCAAACATTTCTGGTATATGAATAACATGATGTTTTTCAATGGCAAAAATCAATGAATATTGTAAATGCACAAACAGTAATATCTCCACATTGCAAGGTGCAATTCTGAAATTTTTTACTTTTTCCTGCTAATGCTAGCATGATAAAGAAGATTCAAAGAGAGTGAGATGCCAGCTCCTTTCATTCAGTCAGTAGCTTCAAACATTTCTGGACGTTTTTCAATGGCAAAAATCAATGAATATTGTAAATGCACAAACAGTAATATCTCCACATTGCAAGGTGCAATTCTGAAATTTTTTGCTTTTTCCTGCTAATCCTAGCATGATAAAGAAGATTTAAAGAGAGTGAGATGCCAGCTCCTTTCATTCAGTCAGTAGCTTCAAACATTTCTGGATGTTTTTCAATGGCAAAAATCAATGAATATTGTAAATGCACAAACAGTAATATCTCCACATTGCAAGGTGCAATTCTGAAATTTTTTGCTTTT
The DNA here is from genome assembly GCF_046119375.1 of Phyllobates terribilis. Lineage (NCBI taxonomy): Eukaryota > Metazoa > Chordata > Amphibia > Anura > Dendrobatidae > Phyllobates > Phyllobates terribilis. The sequence continues at coordinate 47,270 of NW_027364611.1, forward strand.
TCCTGCTAATCCTAGCATGATAAAGAAGATTCAAAGAGAGTGAGATGCCAGCTCCTTTCATTCAGTCAGTAGCTTCAAACATTTCTGGTATATGAATAACATGATGTTTTTCAATGGCAAAAATCAATGAATATTGTAAATGCACAAACAGTAATATCTCCACATTGCAAGGTGCAATTCTGAAATTTTTTGCTTTTTCCTGCTAATCCTAGCATGATAAAGAAGATTCAAAGAGAGTGAGATGCCAGCTCCTTTCATTCAGTCAGTAGCTTCAAACATTTCTGGACGTTTTTCAATGGCAAAAATCAATGAATATTGTAAATGCACAAACAGTAATATCTCCACATTGCAAGGTGCAATTCTGAAATTTTTTGCTTTTTCCTGCTAATCCTAGCATGATAAAGAAGATTTAAAGAGAGTGAGATGCCAGCTCCTTTCATTCAGTCAGTAGCTTCAAACATTTCTGGACGTTTTTCCATGGCAAAAATCAATGAGTATTGTAAATGCACAAACAGTAATATCTCCACATTGCAAGTTGCAATTCTGAAATTTTTTGCTTTTTCCTGCTAATCCTAGCATGATAAAGAAGATTCAAAGAGAGTGAGATGCCAGATCCTTTCATTCAGTCAGTAGCTTCAAACATTTCTGATATATGAATAACATGATGTTTTTCAATGGCAAAAATCAATGAATATTGTAAATGCACAAACAGTAATATCTCCACATTACAAGGTGCAATTCTGAAATTTTTAGCTTTTTCCTGCAAATCCTAGCATGATAAAGAAGATTCAAAGAGAGTGAGATGCCAGCTCCTTTCATTCAGTCAGTAGCTTCAAACATTTCTGGACGTTTTTCAATGGCAAAAATCAATGAATATTGTAAATGCACAAACAGTAATATCTCCACATTGCAAGGTGCAATTCTGAAATTTTTTGCTTTTTCCTGCTAATCCTAGCATGATAAAGAAGATTCAAAGAGAGTGAGATGCCAGCTCCTTTCATTCAGTCAGTAGCTTCAAACATTTCTGGACGTTTTTCAATGGCAAAAATCAATGAATATTGTAAATGCACAAACAGTAATAGCTCCACATTGCAAGGTGCAATTCTGAAATTTATTGCTTTTTCCTGCTAATCCTAGCATGATAAAGAAGATTCAAAGAGAGTGAGATGCCAGCTCCTTTCATTCAGTCAGTAGCTTCAAACATTTCTGATATATGAATAACATGATGTTTTTCAATGGCAAAAATCAATGAATATTGTAAATGCACAAACAGTAATATCTCCACATTACAAGGTGCAATTCTGAAATTTTTTGCTTTTTCCTGCAAATCTTAGCATGATAAAGAAGATTCAAAGAGAGTGAGATGCCAGCTCCTTTCATTCAGTCAGTAGCTTCAAACATTTCTGGACGTTTTTCAATGGCAAAAATCAATGAATATTGTAAATGCACAAACAGTAATATCTCCACATTGCAAGGTGCAATTCTGAAATTTTTTGCTTTTTCCTGCTAATCCTAGCATGATAAAGAAGATTCAAAGAGAGTGAGATGCCAGCTCCTTTCATTCCGTCAGTAGCTTCATACATTTCTGGACGTTTTTCAATGGCAAAAATCAATGAATATTGTAAATGCACAAAAAGTAATATCTCCATATTGCAAGGTGCAATTCTGAAATTTTTTGCTTTTTCCTGCTAATCCTAGCATGATAAAGAAGATTCAAAGAGCGTGAGATGCCAGCTCCTTTCATTCAGTCAGTAGCTTCAAACATTTCTGGTATATGAATAACATGATGTTTTTCAATGGCAAAAATCAATGAATATTGTAAATGCACAAACAGTAATATCTCCACATTGCAAGGTGCAATTCTGAAATTTTTTGCTTTTTCCTGCTAATCCTAGCATGATAAAGAAGATTCAAAGAGAGTGAGATGCCAGCTCCTTTCATTCAGTCAGTAGCTTCAAACATTTCTGGACGTTTTTCAATGGCAAAAATCAATGAATATTGTAAATGCACAAACAGTAATATCTCCACATTGCAAGGTGCAATTCTGAAATTTTTTGCTTTTTCCTGCTAATCCTAGCATGATAAAGAAGATTCAAAGAGAGTGAGATGCCAGCTCCTTTCATTCAGTCAGTAGCTTCAAACATTTCTGGACGTTTTTCAATGGCAAAAATCAATTAATATTGTAAATGCACAAACAGTAATATCTCCACATTGCAAGGTGCAATTCTGAAATTTTTTGCTTTTTCCTGCTAATCCTAGCATGATAAAGAAGATTCAAAGAGAGTGAGATGCCAGCTCCTTTCATTCAGTCAGTAGCTTCAAACATTTCTGGTATATGAATAACATGATGTTTTTCAATGGCAAAAATCAATGAATATTGTAAATGCACAAACAGTAATATCTCCACATTGCAAGGTGCAATTCTGAAATTTTTTGCTTTTTCCTGCTAATCCTAGCATGATAAAGAAGATTCAAAGAGAGTGAGATGCCAGCTCCTTTCATTCAGTCAGTAGCTTCAAACATTTCTGGACGTTTTTCAATGGCAAAAATCAATGAATATTGTAAATGCACAAACAGTAATATCTCCACATTGCAAGGTGCAATTCTGAAATTTTTTGCTTTTTCCTGCTAATCCTAGCATGATAAAGAAGATTCAAAGAGAGTGAGATGCCAGCTCCTTTCATTCAGTCAGTAGCTTCAAACATTTCTGGTATATGAATAACATGATGTTTTTCAATTGCAAAAATCAATGAATATTGTAAATGCACAAACAGTAATATCTCCACATTGCAAGGTGCAATTCTGAAATTTTTTGCTTTTTCCTGCTAATCCTAGCATGATAAAGAAGATTCAAAGAGAGTGAGATGCCAGCTCCTTTCATTCAGTCAGTAGCTTCAAACATTTCTGGACGTTTTTCAATGGCAAAAATCAATGAATATTGTAAATGCACAAACAGTAATATCTCCACATTGCAAGGTGCAATTCTGAAATTTTTTGCTTTTTCATGCTAATCCTAGCATGATAAAGAAGATTCAAAGAGAGTGAGATGCCAGCTCCTTTCATTCAGTCAGTAGCTTCAAACATTTCTGGACGTTTTTCAATGGCAAAAATCAATGAATATTGTAAATGCACAAACAGTAATATCTCCACATTGCAAGGTGCAATTCTGAAATTTTTTGCTTTTTCCTGCTAATCCTAGCATGATAAAGAAGATTCAAAGAGAGTGAGATGCCAGATCCTTTCATTCAGTCAGTAGCTTCAAACATTTCTGATATATGAATAACATGATGTTTTTCAATGGCAAAAATCAATGAATATTGTAAATGCACAAACAGTAATATCTCCACATTACAAGGTGCAATTCTGAAATTTTTTGCTTTTTCCTGCAAATCCTAGCATGATAAAGAAGATTCAAAGAGAGTGAGATGCCAGCTCCTTTCATTCAGTCAGTAGCTTCAAACATTTCTGGATGTTTTTCAATGGCAAAAATCAATGAATATTGTAAATGCACAAACAGTAATATCTCCACATTGCAAGGTGCAATTCTGAAATTTTTTGCTTTTTCCTGCTAATCCTAGCATGATAAAGAAGATTCAAAGAGAGTGAGATGCCAGCTCCTTTCATTCAGTCAGTAGCTTCAAACATTTCTGGACGTTTTTCAATGGCAAAAATCAATGAATATTGTAAATGCACAAACAGTAATATCTCCACATTGCAAGGTGCAATTCTGAAATTTTTTGCTTTTTCCTGCTAATCCTAGCATGATAAAGAAGATTCAAAGAGAGTGAGATGCCAGCTCCTTTCATTCAGTCAGTAGCTTCAAACATTTCTGGACGTTTTTCAATGGCAAAAATCAATTAATATTGTAAATGCACAAACAGTAATATCTCCACATTGCAAGGTGCAATTCTGAAATTTTTTGCTTTTTCCTGCTAATCCTAGCATGATAAAGAAGATTCAAAGAGAGTGAGATGCCAGCTCCTTTCATTCAGTCAGTAGCTTCAAACATTTCTGGTATATGAATAACATGATGTTTTTCAATGGCAAAAATCAATGAATATTGTAAATGCACAAACAGTAATATCTCCACATTGCAAGGTGCAATTCTGAAATTTTTTGCTTTTTCCTGCTAATCCTAGCATGATAAAGAAGATTCAAAGAGAGTGAGATGCCAGCTCCTTTCATTCAGTCAGTAGCTTCAAACATTTCTGGACGTTTTTCAATGGCAAAAATCAATGAATATTGTAAATGCACAAACAGTAATATCTCCACATTGCAAGGTGCAATTCTGAAATTTTTTGCTTTTTCCTGCTAATCCTAGCATGATAAAGAAGATTCAAAGAGAGTGAGATGCCAGCTCCTTTCATTCAGTCAGTAGCTTCAAACATTTCTGGTATATGAATAACATGATGTTTTTCAATTGCAAAAATCAATGAATATTGTAAATGCACAAACAGTAATATCTCCACATTGCAAGGTGCAATTCTGAAATTTTTTGCTTTTTCCTGCTAATCCTAGCATGATAAAGAAGATTCAAAGAGAGTGAGATGCCAGCTCCTTTCATTCAGTCAGTAGCTTCAAACATTTCTGGACGTTTTTCAATGGCAAAAATCAATGAATATTGTAAATGCACAAACAGTAATATCTCCACATTGCAAGGTGCAATTCTGAAATTTTTTGCTTTTTCATGCTAATCCTAGCATGATAAAGAAGATTCAAAGAGAGTGAGATGCCAGATCCTTTCATTCAGTCAGTAGCTTCAAACATTTCTGGACGTTTTTCAATGGCAAAAATCAATGAATATTGTAAATGCACAAACAGTAATATCTCCACATTGCAAGGTGCAATTCTGAAATTTTTTGCTTTTTCCTGCTAATCCTAGCATGATAAAGAAGATTCAAAGAGAGTGAGATGCCAGCTCCTTTCATTCAGTCAGTAGCTTCAAACATTTCTGGACGTTTTTCAATGGCAAAAATCAATGAATATTGTAAATGCACAAACAGTAATAGCTCCACATTGCAAGGTGCAATTCTGAAATTTATTGCTTTTTCCTGCTAATCCTAGCATGATAAAGAAGATTCAAAGAGAGTGAGATGCCAGCTCCTTTCATTCAGTCAGTAGCTTCAAACATTTCTGATATATGAATAACATGATGTTTTTCAATGGCAAAAATCAATGAATATTGTAAATGCACAAACAGTAATATCTCCACATTACAAGGTGCAATTCTGAAATTTTTTGCTTTTTCCTGCAAATCCTAGCATGATAAAGAAGATTCAAAGAGAGTGAGATGCCAGCTCCTTTCATTCAGTCAGTAGCTTCAAACATTTCTGGACGTTTTTCAATGGCAAAAATCAATGAATATTGTAAATGCACAAACAGTAATATCTCCACATTGCAAGGTGCAATTCTGAAATTTTTTGCTTTTTCCTGCTAATCCTAGCATGATAAAGAAGATTCAAAGAGAGTGAGATGCCAGCTCCTTTCATTCAGTCAGTAGCTTCAAACATTTCTGGACGTTTTTCAATGGTAAAAATCAATGAATATTGTAAATGCACAAACAGTAATATCTCCACATTGCAAGGTGCAATTCTGAAATTTTTTGCTTTTTCCTGCTAATCCTAGCATGATAAAGAAGATTCAAAGAGAGTGAGATGCCAGCTCCTTTCATTCAGTCAGTAGCTTCAAACATTTCTGGACGTTTTTCAATGGCAAAAATCAATGAATATTGTAAATGCACAAACAGTAATATCTCCACATTGCAAGGTGCAATTCTGAAATTTTTTGCTTTTTCCTGCTAATCCTAGCATGATAAAGAAGATTCAAAGAGAGTGAGATGCCAGCTCCTTTCATTCAGTCAGTAGCTTCAAACATTTCTGGACATTTTTCAATGGCAAAAATCAATGAATATTGTAAATGCACAAACAGTAATATCTCCACATTGCAAGGTGCAATTCTGAAATTTTTTGCTTTTTCCTGCTAATCCTAGCATGATAAAGAAGATTCAAAGAGAGTGAGATGCCAGCTCCTTTCATTCAGTCAGTAGCTTCAAACATTTCTGGTATATGAATAACATGATGTTTTTCAATGGCAAAAATCAATGAATATTGTAAATGCACAAACAGTAATATCTCCACATTGCAAGGTGCAATTCTGAAATTTTTTGCTTTTTCCTGCTAATCCTAGCATGATAAAGAAGATTCAAAGAGAGTGAGATGCCAGCTCCTTTCATTCAGTCAGTAGCTTCAAACATTTCTGGACGTTTTTCAATGGCAAAAATCAATGAATATTGTAAATGCACAAACAGTAATATCTCCACATTGCAAGGTGCAATTCTGAAATTTTTTGGTTTTTCCTGCTAATCCTAGCAAGATAAAGAAGATTCAAAGAGAGTGAGATGCCAGCTCCTTTCATTCAGTCAGTAGCTTCAAACATTTCTGGACGTTTTTCAATGGCAAAAATCAATGAATATTGTAAATGCACAAACAGTAATATCTCCACATTGCAAGGTGCAATTCTGAAATTTTTTGCTTTTTCCTGCTAATCCTAGCATGATAAAGAAGATTCAAAGAGAGTGAGATGCCAGCTCCTTTCATTCAGTCAGTAGCTTCAAACATTTCTGGTATATGAATAACATGATGTTTTTCAATGGCAAAAATCAATGAATATTGTAAATGCACAAACAGTAATATCTCCACATTGCAAGGTGCAATTCTGAAATTTTTTGCTTTTTCCTGCTAATCCTAGCATGATAAAGAAGATTCAAAGAGAGTGAGATGCCAGCTCCTTTCATTCAGTCAGTAGCTTCAAACATTTCTGGACGTTTTTCAATGGCAAAAATCAATGAATATTGTAAATGCACAAACAGTAATATCTCCACATTGCAAGGTGCAATTCTGAAAGTTTTTGCTTTTTCCTGCTAATCCTAGCATGATAAAGAAGATTCAAAGAGAGTGAGATGCCAGCTCCTTTCATTCAGTCAGTAGCTTCAAACATTTCTGGACGTTTTTCAATGGCAAAAATCAATGAATATTGTAAATGCACAAACAGTAATATCTCCACATTGCAAGGTGCAATTCTGAATTTTTTTGCTTTTTCCTGCTAATCCTAGCATGATAAAGAAGATTCAAAGAGAGTGAGATGCCAGCTCCTTTCATTCAGTCAGTAGCTTCAAACATTTCTGGTATATGAATAACATGATGTTTTTCAATGGCAAAAATCAATGAATATTGTAAATGCACAAACAGTAATATCTCCACATTGCAAGGTGCAATTCTGAAATTTTTTGCTTTTTCCTGCTAATCCTAGCATGATAAAGAAGATTCAAAGAGAGTGAGATGCCAGCTCCTTTCATTCAGTCAGTAGCTTCAAACTTTTCTGGACGTTTTTCAATGGCAAAAATCAATGAATATTGTAAATGCACAAACAGTAATATCTCCACATTGCAAGGTGTAATTCTGAAATTTTTTGCTTTTTCCTGCTAATCCTAGCATGATAAAGAAGATTCAAAGAGAGTGAGATGCCAGCTCCTTTCATTCAGTCAGTAGCTTCAAACTTTTCTGGACGTTTTTCAATGGCAAAAATCAATGAATATTGTAAATGCACAAACAGTAATATCTCCACATTGCAAGGTGCAATTCTGAAATTTTTTGCTTTTTCCTGCTAATCCTAGCATGATAAAGAAGATTCAAAGAGAGTGAGATGCCAGCTCCTTTCATTCAGTCAGTAGCTTCAAACATTTCTGGTATATGAATAACATGATGTTTTTCAATGGCAAAAATCAATGAATATTGTAAATGCACAAACAGTAATATCTCCACATTGCAAGGTGCAATTCTGAAATTTTTTGCTTTTTCCTGCTAATCCTAGCATGATAAAGAAGATTCAAAGAGAGTGAGATGCCAGCTCCTTTCATTCAGTCAGTAGCTTCAAACATTTCTGGACGTTTTTCAATGGCAAAAATCAATGAATATTGTAAATGCACAAACAGTAATATCTCCACATTGCAAGGTGCAATTCTGAAATTTTTTGCTTTTTCCTGCTAATCCTAGCATGATAAAGAAGATTCAAAGAGAGTGAGATGCCAGCTCCTTTCATTCAGTCAGTAGCTTCAAACATTTCTGGACGTTTTTCAATGGCAAAAATCAATGAATATTGTAAATGCAAAAACAGTAATATCTCCACATTGCAAGGTGCAATTCTGAAATTTTTTGCTTTTTCCTGCTAATCCTAGCATGATAAAGAAGATTCAAAGAGAGTGAGATGCCAGCTCCTTTCATTCAGTCAGTAGCTTCAAACATTTCTGGTATATGAATAACATGATGTTTTTCAATGGCAAAAATCAATGAATATTGTAAATGCACAAACAGTAATATCTCCACATTGCAAGGTGCAATTCTGAAATTTTTTGCTTTTTCCTGCTAATCCTAGCATGATAAAGAAGATTCAAAGAGAGTGAGATGCCAGCTCCTTTCATTCAGTCAGTAGCTTCAAACATTTCTGGTATATGAATAACATGATGTTTTTCAATGGCAAAAATCAATGAATATTGTAAATGCACAGACAGTAATATCTCCACATTGCAAGGTGCAATTCTGAATTTTTTTGCTTTTTTCTGCTAATACTAGCATGATAAAGAAGATTCAAAGAGAGTGAGATGCCAGCTCCTTTCATTCAGTCAGTAGCTTCAAACATTTCTGGTATATGAATAACATGATGTTTTTCAAAGGCAAAAATCAATGAATATTGTAAATGCACAAACAGTAATATCTCCACATTGCAAGGTGCAATTCTGAAATTTTTTGCTTTTTCCTGCTAATACTAGCACGATAAAGAAGATTCAAAGAGAGTGAGATGCCAGCTCCTTTCATTCAGTCAGTAGCTTCAAACATTTCTGGACGTTTTTCAATGGCAAAAATCAATGAATATTGTAAATGCACAAACAGTAATATCTCCACATTGCAAGGTGCAATTCTGAAATTTTTTGCTTTTTCCTGCTAATCCTAGCATGATAAAGAAGATTCAAAGAGAGTGAGATGCCAGCTCCTTTCATTCAGTCAGTAGCTTCAAACATTTCTGGACGTTTTTCAATGGCAAAAATCAATGAATATTGTAAATGCACAAACAGTAATATCTCCACATTGCAAGGTGCAATTCTGAAATTTTTTGCTTTTTCCTGCTAATCCTAGCATGATAAAGAAGATTCAAAGAGAGTGAGATGCCAGCTCCTTTCATTCAGTCAGTAGCTTCAAACATTTCTGGACGTTTTTCAATGGCAAAAATCAATGAATATTGTAAATGCAAAAACAGTAATATCTCCACATTGCAAGGTGCAATTCTGAAATTTTTTGCTTTTTCCTGCTAATCCTAGCATGATAAAGAAGATTCAAAGAGAGTGAGATGCCAGCTCCTTTCATTCAGTCAGTAGCTTCAAACATTTCTGGTATATGAATAACATGATGTTTTTCAATGGCAAAAATCAATGAATATTGTAAATGCACAAACAGTAATATCTCCACATTGCAAGGTGCAATTCTGAAATTTTTTGCTTTTTCCTGCTAATCCTAGCATGATAAAGAAGATTCAAAGAGAGTGAGATGCCAGCTCCTTTCATTCAGTCAGTAGCTTCAAACATTTCTGGTATATGAATAACATGATGTTTTTCAATGGCAAAAATCAATGAATATTGTAAATGCACAGACAGTAATATCTCCACATTGCAAGGTGCAATTCTGAATTTTTTTGCTTTTTTCTGCTAATACTAGCATGATAAAGAAGATTCAAAGAGAGTGAAATGCCAGCTCCTTTCATTCAGTCAGTAGCTTCAAACATTTCTGGACGTTTTTCAATGGCAAAAATCAATGAATATTGTAAATGCACAAACAGTAATATCTCCACATTGCAAAGTGCAATTCTGAAATTTTTTGCTTTTTCCTGCTAATCCTAGCATGATAAAGAAGATTCAAAGAGAGTGAGATGCCAGCTCCTTTTATTCAGTCAGTAGCTTCAAACATTTCTGGTATATGAATAACATGATGTTTTTCAATGGCAAAAATCAATGAATATTGTAAATGCACAAACAATAATATCTCCAAATTGCAAGGTGCAATTCTGAAATTTTTGCTTTTTCCTGCTAATCCTAGCATGATAAAGAAGATTCAAAGAGAGTGAGATGCCAGCTCCTTTCATTCAGTCAGTAGCTTCAAACATTTCTGGACGTTTTTCAATGGCAAAAATCAATGAATATTGTAAATGCACAAACATTAATATCTCCACATTGCAAGGTGCAATTCTGAATTTTTTTGCTTTTTCCTGCTAATCCTAGCATGATAAAGAAGATTCAAAGAGAGTGAGATGCCAGCTCCTTTCATTCAGTCAGTAGCTTCAAACATTTCTGATATATGAATAACATGATGTTTTTCAATGGCAAAAATCAATGAATATTGTAAATGCACAAACAGTAATATCTCCACATTACAAGGTGCAATTCTGAAATTTTTTGCTTTTTCCTGCAAATCCTAGCATGATAAAGAAAATTCAAAGAGAGTGAGATGCCAGCTCCTTTCATTCAGTCAGTAGCTTCAAACATTTCTGGACGTTTTTCAATGGCAAAAATCAATGAATATTGTAAATGCACAAACAGTAATATCTCCACATTGCAAGGTGCAATTCTGAAATTTTTTGCTTTTTCCTGCTAATCCTAGCATGATAAAGAAGATTCAAAGAGAGTGAGATGCCAGCTCCTTTCATTCAGTCAGTAGCTTCAAACATTTCTGGACGTTTTTCAATGGCAAAAATCAATGAATATTGTAAATGCACAAACAGTAATATCTCCACATTGCAAGGTGCAATTCTGAAATTTTTTGCTTTTTCCTGCTAATCCTAGCATGATAAAGAAGATTCAAAGAGAGTGAGATGCCAGCTCCTTTCATTCAGTCAGTAGCTTCAAACATTTCTGGACGTTTTTCAATGGCAAAAATCAATGAATATTGTAAATGCACAAACAGTAATATCTCCACATTGCAAGGTGCAATTCTGAAATTTTTTGCTTTTTCCTGCTAATCCTAGCATGATAAAGAAGATTCAAAGAGAGTGAGATGCCAGCTCCTTTCATTCAGTCAGTAGCTTCAAACATTTCTGGACATTTTTCAATGGCAAAAATCAATGAATATTGTAAATGCACAAACAGTAATATCTCCACATTGCAAGGTGCAATTCTGAAATTTTTTGCTTTTTCCTGCTAATCCTAGCATGATAAAGAAGATTCAAAGAGAGTGAGATGCCAGCTCCTTTCATTCAGTCAGTAGCTTCAAACATTTCTGGTATATGAATAACATGATGTTTTTCAATGGCAAAAATCAATGAATATTGTAAATGCACAAACAGTAATATCTCCACATTGCAAGGTGCAATTCTGAAATTTTTTGCTTTTTCCTGCTAATCCTAGCATGATAAAGAAGATTCAAAGAGAGTGAGATGCCAGCTCCTTTCATTCAGTCAGTAGCTTCAAACATTTCAGGACGTTTTTCAATGGCAAAAATCAATGAATATTGTAAATGCACAAACAGTAATATCTCCACATTGCAAGGTGCAATTCTGAAATGTTTTGCTTTTTCCTGCTAATCCTAGCATGATAAAGAAGATTCAAAGAGAGTGAGATGCCAGCTCCTTTCATTCAGTCAGTAGCTTCAAACATTTCTGGACGTTTTTCAATGGCAAAAATCAATGAATATTGTAAATGCACAAACAGTAATATCTCCACATTGCAAGGTGCAATTCTGAATTTTTTTGCTTTTTCCTGCTAATCCTAGCATGATAAAGAAGTTTCAAAGAGAGTGAGATGCCAGCTCCTTTCATTCAGTCAGTAGCTTCAAACATTTCTGGTATATGAATAACATGATGTTTTTCAATGGCAAAAATCAATGAATATTGTAAATGCACAAACAGTAATTATCTCCACATTGCAAGAGGCAATTCTTAAATTTTTTGCTTTTTCCTGCTAATCCTAGCATGATAAAGAAGATTCAAAGAGAGTGAGATGCCAGCTCCTTTCATTCAGTCAGTAGCTTCAAACATTTCTGGACGTTTTTCAATGGCAAAAATCAATGAATATTGTAAATGCACAAACAGTAATATCTCCACATTGCAAGGTGTAATTCTGAAATTTTTTGCTTTTTCCTGCTAATCCTAGCATGATAAAGAAGATTCAAAGAGAGTGAGATGCCAGCTCCTTTCATTCAGTCAGTAGCTTCAAACATTTCTGGACGTTTTTCAATGGCAAAAATCAATGAATATTGTAAATGCACAAACAGTAATATCTCCACATTGCAAGGTGCAATTCTGAAATTTTTTGCTTTTTCCTGCTAATCCTAGCATGATAAAGAAGATTCAAAGAGAGTGAGATGCCAGCTCCTTTCATTCAGTCAGTAGCTTCAAACATTTCTGGTATATGAATAACATGATGTTTTTCAATGGCAAAAATCAATGAATATTGTAAATGCACAAACAGTAATATCTCCACATTGCAAGGTGCAATTCTGAAATTTTTTGCTTTTTCCTGCTAATCCTAGCATGATAAAGAAGATTCAAAGAGAGTGAGATGCCAGCTCCTTTCATTCAGTCAGTAGCTTCAAACATTTCTGGACGTTTTTCAATGGCAAAAATCAATGAATATTGTAAATGCACAAACAGTAATATCTCCACATTGCAAGGTGCAATTCTGAAATTTTTTGCTTTTTCCTGCTAATCCTAGCATGATAAAGAAGATTCAAAGAGAGTGAGATGCCAGCTCCTTTCATTCAGTCAGTAGCTTCAAACATTTCTGGACGTTTTTCAATGGCAAAAATCAATGATATTGTAAATGCAAAAACAGTAATATCTCCACATTGCAAGGTGCAATTCTGAAATTTTTTGCTTTTTCCTGCTAATCCTAGCATGATAAAGAAGATTCAAAGAGAGTGAGATGCCAGCTCCTTTCATTCAGTCAGTAGCTTCAAACATTTCTGGTATATGAATAACATGATGTTTTTCAATGGTAAAAATCAATGAATATTGTAAATGCACAAACAGTAATATCTCCACATTGCAAGGTGCAATTCTGAAATTTTTTGCTTTTTCCTGCTAATCCTAGCATGATAAAGAAGATTCAAAGAGAGTGAGATGCCAGCTCCTTTCATTCAGTCAGTAGCTTCAAACATTTCTGGTATATGAATAACATGATGTTTTTCAATGGCAAAAATCAATGAATATTGTAAATGCACAAACAGTAATATCTCCACATTGCAAGGTGCAATTCTGAATTTTTTTGCTTTTTTCTGCTAATACTAGCATGATAAAGAAGATTCAAAGAGAGTGAAATGCCAGCTCCTTTCATTCAGTCAGTAGCTTCAAACATTTCTGGACGTTTTTCAATGGCAAAAATCAATGAATATTGTAAATGCACAAACAGTAATATCTCCACATTGCAAAGTGCAATTCTGAAATTTTTTGCTTTTTCCTGCTAATCCTAGCATGATAAAGAAGATTCAAAGAGAGTGAGATGCCAGCTCCTTTTATTCAGTCAGTAGCTTCAAACATTTCTGGTATATGAATAACATGATGTTTTTCAATGGCAAAAATCAATGAATATTGTAAATGCACAAACAGTAATATCTCCAAATTGCAAGGTGCTATTCTGAAATTTTTGCTTTTTCCTGCTAATCCTAGCATGATAAAGAAGATTCAAAGAGAGTGAGATGCCAGCTCCTTTCATTCAGTCAGTAGCTTCAAACATTTCTGGACGTTTTTCAATGGCAAAAATCAATGAATATTGTAAATGCACAAACATTAATATCTCCACATTGCAAGGTGCAATTCTGAAATTTTTTGCTTTTTCCTGCTAATCCTAGCATGATAAAGAAGATTCAAAGAGAGTGAGATGCCAGCTCCTTTCATTCAGTCAGTAGCTTCAAACATTTCTGGTATATGAATAACATGATGTTTTTCAAAGGCAAAAATCAATGAATATTGTAAATGCACAAACAGTAATATCTCCACATTGCAAGGTGCAATTCTGAAATTTTTTGCTTTTTCCTACTAATACTAGCACGATAAAGAAGATTCAAAGAGAGTGAGATGCCAGCTCCTTTCATTCAGTCAGTAGCTTCAAACATTTCTGGACGTTTTTCAATGGCAAAAATCAATGAATATTGTAAATGCACAAACAGTAATATCTCCACATTGCAAGGTGCAATTCTGAAATTTTTTGCTTTTTCCTGCTAATCCTAGCATGATAAAGAAGATTCAAAGAGAGTGAGATGCCAGCTCCTTTCATTCAGTCAGTAGCTTCAAACATTTCTGGACGTTTTTCAATGGCAAAAATCAATGAATATTGTAAATGCACAAACAGTAATAGCTCCACATTGCAAGGTGCAATTCTGAAATTTTTTGCTTTTTCCTGCTAATCCTAGCATGATAAAGAAGATTCAAAGAGAGTGAGATGCCAGCTCCTTTCATTCAGTCAGTAGCTTCAAACATTTCTGATATATGAATAACATGATGTTTTTCAATGGCAAAAATCAATGAATATTGTAAATGCACAAACAGTAATATCTACACATTACAAGGTGCAATTCTGAAATTTTTTGCTTTTTCCTGCAAATCCTAGCATGATAAAGAAGATTCAAAGAGAGTGAGATGCCAGCTCCTTTCATTCAGTCAGTAGCTTCAAACATTTCTGGACGTTTTTCAATGGCAAAAATCAATGAATATTGTAAATGCACAAACAGTAATATCTCCACATTGCAAGGTGCAATTCTGAAATTTTTTGCTTTTTCCTGCTAATCCTAGCATGATAAAGAAGATTCAAAGAGAGTGAGATGCCAGCTCCTTTCATTCAGTCAGTAGCTTCAAACATTTCTGGTATATGAATAACATGATGTTTTTCAATGGCAAAAATCAATGAATATTGTAAATGCACAAACAGTAATATCTCCACATTGCAAGGTGCAATTCTGAAATTTTTTGCTTTTTCCTGCTAATCCTAGCATGATAAAGAAGATTCAAAGAGAGTGAGATGCCAGCTCCTTTCATTCAGTCAGTAGCTTCAAACATTTCTGGACGTTTTTCAATGGCAAAAATCAATGAATATTGTAAATGCACAAACAGTAATATCTCCACATTGCAAGGTGCAATTCTGAAATTTTTAGCTTTTTCCTGCTAATCCTAGCATGATAAAGAAGATTCAAAGAGAGTGAGATGCCAGCTCCTTTCATTCAGTCAGTAGCTTCAAACATTTCTGGTATATGAATAACATGATGTTTTTCAATGGCAAAAATCAATGAATATTGTAAATGCACAAACAGTGATATCTCCACATTGCAAGGTGCAATTCTGAAATTTTTTGCTTTTTCCTGCTAATCCTAGCCTGATAAAGAAGATTCAAAGAGAGTGAGATGCCAGCTCCTTTCATTCAGTCAGTAGCTTCAAACATTTCTGGTTTATGAATAACATGATGTTTTTCAATAGCAAAAATCAATGAATATTGTAAATGCACAAACAGTAATATCTCCACATTGCAAGGTGCAATTCTGAAATTTTTTGCTTTTTCCTGCTAATCCTAGCATGATAAAGAAGATTCAAAGAGAGTGAGATGCCAGCTCCTTTCATTCAGTCAGTAGCTTCAAACATTTCTGGTATATGAATAACATGATGTTTTTCAATGGCAAAAATCAATGAATATTGTAAATGCACAAACAGTTATATCTCCACATTGCAAGGTGCAATTCTGAAATTTTTTGCTTTTTCCTGCTAATCCTAGCATGATAAAGAAGATTCAAAGAGAGTGAGATGCCAGCTCCTTACATTCAGTCAGTAGCTTCAAACATTTCTGGACGTTTTTCAATGGCAAAAATCAATGAATATTGTAAATGCACAAACAGTAATATCTCCACATTGCAAGGTGCAATTCTGAAATTTTTTGCTTTTTCCTGCTAATCCTAGCATGATAAAGAAGATTCAAAGAGAGTGAGATGCCAGCTCCTTTCATTCAGTCAGTAGCTTCAAACATTTCTGGTATATGAATAACATGATGTTTTTCAATGGCAAAAATCAATGAATATTGTAAATGCACAAACAGTAATATCTCCACATTGCAAGGTGCAATTCTGAAATTTTTTGCTTTTTCCTGCTAATCCTAGCATGATAAAGAAGATTCAAAGAGAGTGAGATGCCAGCTCCTTTCATTCAGTCAGTAGCTTCAAACATTTCTGGTATATGAATAACATGATGTTTTTCAATGGCAAAAATCAATGAATATTGTAAATGCACAAACAGTTATATCTCCACATTGCAAGGTGCAATTCTGAAATTTTTTGCTTTTTCCTGCTAATCCTAGCATGATAAAGAAGATTCAAAGAGAGTGAGATGCCAGCTCCTTACATTCAGTCAGTAGCTTCAAACATTTCTGGACGTTTTTCAATGGCAAAAATCAAAGAATATTGTAAATGCACAAACAGTAATATCTCCACATTGCAAGGTGCAATTCTGAAATTTTTTGCTTTTTCCTGCTAATCCTAGCATGATAAAGAAGATTCAAAGAGAGTGAGATGCCAGCTCCTTTCATTCAGTCAGTAGCTTCAAACATTTCTGGTATATGAATAACATGATGTTTTTCAATGGCAAAAATCAATGAATATTGTAAATGCACAAACAGTAATATCTCCACATTGCAAGGTGCAATTCTGAAATTTTTTGCTTTTTCCTGCTAATCCTAGCATGATAAAGAAGATTCAAAGAGAGTGAGATGCCAGCTCCTTTCATTCAGTCAGTAGCTTCAAACATTTCTGGACGTTTTTCAATGGCAAAAATCAATGAATATTGTAAATGCACAAACAGTAATATCTCCACATTGCAAGGTGCAATTCTGAAATTTTTTGCTTTTTCCTGCTAATCCTAGCATGATAAAGAAGATTCAAAGAGAGCGAGATGCCAGCTCCTTTCATTCAGTCAGTAGCTTCAATCATTTCTGGTATATGAATAACATGATGTTTTTCAATGGCAAAAATCAATGAATATTGTAAATGCACAAACAGTAATATCTCCACATTGCAAGGTGCAATTCTGAAATTTTTTGCTTTTTCCTGCTAATCCTAGCATGATAAAGAAGATTCAAAGAGAGTGAGATGCCAGCTCCTTTCATTCAGTCAGTAGCTTCAAACATTTCTGGTATATGAATAATTTGATGTTTTTCAATGGCAAAAATCAATGAATATTGTAAATGCACAAACAGTAATATCTCCACATTGCAAGGTGCAATTCTGAAATTTTTTGCTTTTTCCTGCTAATCCTAGCATGATAAAGAAGATTCAAAGAGAGTGAGATGCCAGCTCCTTTCATTCAGTCAGTAGCTTCAAACATTTCTGGTATATGAATAACATGATGTTTTTCAATGGCAAAAATCAATGAATATTGTAAATGCACAAACAGTAATATCTCCACATTGCAAGGTGCAATTCTGAAATTTTTTGCTTTTTCCTGCTAATCCTAGCATGATAAAGAAGATTCAAAGAGAGTGAGATGCCAGCTCCTTTCATTCAGTCAGTAGCTTCAAACATTTCTGGATGTTTTTCAATGGCAAAAATCAATGAATATTGTAAATGCACAAACAGTAATATCTCCACATTGCAAGGTGCAATTCTGAAATTTTTTGCTTTTTCCTGCTAATCCTAGCATGATAAAGAAGATTCAAAGAGAGTGAGATGCCAGCTCCTTTCATTCAGTCAGTAGCTTCAAACATTTCTGGTATATGAATAACATGATGTTTTTCAATGGCAAAAATCAATGAATATTGTAAATGCACAAACAGTAATATCTCCACATTGCAAGGTGCAATTCTGAAATTTTTTGCTTTTTCCTGCTAATCCTAGCATGATAAAGAAGATTCAAAGAGAGTGAGATGCCAGCTCCTTTCATTCAGTCAGTAGCTTCAAACATTTCTGGATGTTTTTCAATGGCAAAAATCAATGAATATTGTAAATGCACAAACAGTAATATCTCCACATTGCAAGGTGCAATTCTGAAATTTTTTGCTTTTTCCTGCTAATCCTAGCATGATAAAGAAGATTCAAAGAGAGTGAGATGCCAGCTCCTTTCATTCAGTCAGTAGCTTCAAACATTTCTGGTATATGAATAACATGATGTTTTTCAATGGCAAAAATCAATGAATATTGTAAATGCACAAACAGTAATATCTCCACATTGCAAGGTGCAATTCTGAAATTTTTTGCTTTTTCCTGCTAATCCTAGCATGATAAAGAAGATTCAAAGAGAGTGAGATGCCAGCTCCTTTCATTCAGTCAGTAGCTTCAAACATTTCTGGTATATGAATAACATGATGTTTTTCAATGGCAAAAATCAATGAATATTGTAAATGCACAAACAGTAATATCTCCACATTGCAAGGTGCAATTCTGAAATTTTTTGCTTTTTCCTGCTAATCCTAGCATGATAAAGAAGATTCAAAGAGAGTGAGATGCCAGCTCCTTTCATTCAGTCAGTAGCTTCAAACATTTCTGGACGTTTTTCAATGGCAAAAATCAATGAATATTGTAAATGCACAAACAGTAATATCTCCACATTGCAAGGTGCAATTCTGAAATATTTTGCTTTTTCCTGCTAATCCTAGCATGATAAAGAAGATTCAAAGAGAGTGAGATGCCAGCTCCTTTCATTCAGTCAGTAGCTTCAAACATTTCTGGTATATGAATAACATGATGTTTTTCAATGGCAAAAATCAATGAATATTGTAAATGCACAAACAGTAATATCTCCACATTGCAAGGTGCAATTCTGAAATTTTTTGCTTTTTCCTGCTAATCCTAGCATGATAAAGAAGATTCAAAGAGAGTGAGATGCCAGCTCCTTTCATTCAGTCAGTAGCTTCAAACATTTCTGGACATTTTTCAATGGCAAAAATCAATGAATATTGTAAATGCACAAACAGTAATATCTCCACATTGCAAGGTGCAATTCTGAAATTTTTTGCTTTTTCCTGCTAATCCTAGCATGATAAAGAAGATTCAAAGAGAGTGAGATGCCAGCTCCTTTCATTCAGTCAGTAGCTTCAAACATTTCTGGTATATGAATAACATGATGTTTTTCAATGGCAAAAATCAATGAATATTGTAAATGCACAAACAGTAATATCTCCACATTGCAAGGTGCAATTCTGAAATTTTTTGCTTTTTCCTGCTAATCCTAGCATGATAAAGAAGATTCAAAGAGAGTGAGATGCCAGCTCCTTTCATTCAGTCAGTAGCTTCAAACATTTCTGGTATATAAATAACATGATGTTTTTCAATGGCAAAAATCAATGAATATTGTAAATGCACAAACAGTAATATCTCCACATTGCAAGGTGCAATTCTGAAATTTTTTTGCTTTTTCCTGCTAATCCTAGCATGATAAAGAAGATTCAAAGAGAGTGAGATGCCAGCTCCTTTCATTCAGTCAGTAGCTTCAAACATTTCTGGTATATGAATAACATGATGTTTTTCAATGGCAAAAATCAATGAATATTGTAAATGCACAAACAGTAATATCTCCACATTGCAAGGTGCAATACTGAATTTTTTTGCTTTTTCCTGATAATCCTAGCATGATAAAGAAGATTCAAAGAGAGTGAGATGCCAGCTCCTTTCATTCAGTCAGTAGCTTCAAACATTTCTGGACGTTTTTCAATGGCAAAAATCAATGAATATTGTAAATGCACAAACAGTAATATCTCCACATTGCAAGGTGCAATTCTGAAATTTTTTGCTTTTTCCTGCTAATCCTAGCATGATAAAGAAGATTCAAAGAGAGTGAGATGCCAGCTCCTTTCTTTCAGTCAGTAGCTTCAAACATTTCTGGTATATGAATAACATGATGTTTTTCAATGGCAAAAATCAATGAATATTGTAAATGCACAAACAGTAATATCTCCACATTGCAAGGTGCAATTCTGAAATTTTTTGCTTTTTCCTGCTAATCCTAGCATGATAAAGAAGATTCAAAGAGAGTGAGATGCCAGCTCCTTTCATTCAGTCAGTAGCTTCAAACATTTCTGGACGTTTTTCAATGGCAAAAATCAATGAATATTGTAAATGCACAAACAGTAATATCTCCACATTGCAAGGTGCAATTCTGAAATTTTTTGCTTTTTCCTGCTAATCCTAGCATGATAAAGAAGATTCAAAGAGAGTGAGATGCCAGCTCCTTTCATTCAGTCAGTAGCTTCAAACATTTCTGGACGTTTTTCAATGGCAAAAATCAATGAATATTGTAAATGCACAAACAGTAATATCTCCACATTGCAAGGTGCAATTCTGAAATATTTTGCTTTTTCCTGCTAATCCTAGCATGATAAAGAAGATTCAAAGAGAGTGAGATGCCAGCTCCTTTCATTCAGTCAGTAGCTTCAAACATTTCTGGTATATGAATAACATGATGTTTTTCAATGGCAAAAATCAATGAATATTGTAAATGCACAAACAGTAATATCTCCACATTGCAAGGTGCAATTCTGAAATTTTTTGCTTTTTCCTGCTAATCCTAGCATGATAAAGAAGATTAAAAGAGAGTGAGATGCCAGCTCCTTTCATTCAGTCAGTAGCTTCAAACATTTCTGGTATATGAATAACATGATGTTTTTCAATGGCAAAAATCAATGAATATTGTAAATGCACAAACAGTAATATCTCCACATTGCAAGGTGCAATTCTGAAATTTTTTGCTTTTTCCTGCTAATCCTAGCATGATAAAGAAGATTCAAAGAGAGTGAGATGCCAGCTCCTTTCATTCAGTCAGTAGCTTCAAACATTTCTGGATGTTTTTCAATGGCAAAAATCAATGAATATTGTAAATGCACAAACAGTAATATCTCCACATTGCAAGGTGCAATTCTGAAATTTTTTGCTTTTTCCTACTAATCCTAGCATGATAAAGAAGATTCAAAGAGAGTGAGATGCCAGCTCCTTTCATTCAGTCAGTAGCTTCAAACATTTCTGGTATATGAATAACATGATGTTTTTCAATGGCAAAAATCAATGAATATTGTAAATGCACAAACAGTAATATCTCCACATTGCAAGGTGCAATTCTGAAATTTTTTGCTTTTTCCTGCTAATCCTAGCATGATAAAGAAGATTCAAAGAGAGTGAGATGCCAGCTCCTTTCATTCAGTCAGTAGCTTCAAACATTTCTGGACGTTTTTCAATGGCAAAAATCAATGAATATTGTAAATGCACAAACAGTAATATCTCCACATTGCAAGGTGCAATTCTGAAATTTTTTGCTTTTTCCTGCTTATCCTAGCATGATAAAGAAGATTCAAAGAGAGTGAGATGCCAGCTCCTTTCATTCAGTCAGTAGCTTCAAACATTTCTGGTATATGAATAACATGATGTTTTTCAATGGCAAAAATCAATGAATATTGTAAATGCACAAACAGTAATATCTCCACATTGCAAGGTGCAATTCTGAAATTTTTTGCTTTTTCCTGCTAATCCTAGCATGATAAAGAAGATTCAAAGAGAGTGAGATGCCAGCTCCTTTCATTCAGTCAGTAGCTTCCAACATTTCTGGTATATGAATAACATGATTTTTTTCAATGGCAAAAATCAATGAATATTGTAAATGCACAAACAGTAATATCTCCACATTGCAAGGTGCAATTCTGAAATTTTTTGCTTTATCCTGCTAATCCTAGCATGATAAAGAAGATTCAAAGAGAGTGAGATGCCAGCTCCTTTCATTCATTCAGTAGCTTCAAACATTTCTGGATGTTTTTCAATGGCAAAAATCAATGAATATTGTAAATGCACAAACAGTAATATCTCCACATTGCAAGGTGCAATTCTGAAATTTTTTGCTTTTTCCTGCTAATCCTAGCATGATAAAGAAGATTCAAAGAGAGTGAGATGCCAGCTCCTTTCATTCAGTCAGTAGCTTCAAACATTTCTGGACGTTTTTCAATGGCAAAAATCAATGAATATTGTAAATGCACAAACAGTAATATCTCCACATTGCAAGGTGCAATTCTGAAATTTTTTGCTTTTTCCTGCTAATCCTAGCATGATAAAGAAGAATCTAAGAGAGTGAGATGCCAGCTCCTTTCATTCAGTCAGTAGCTTCAAACATTTCTGGACGTTTTTCAATGGCAAAAATCAATGAATATTGTAAATGCACAAACAGTAATATCTCCACATTGCAAGGTGCAATTCTGAAATTTTTTGCTTTTTCCTGCTAATCCTAGCATGATAAAGAAGATTCAAAGAGAGTGAGATGCCAGCTCCTTTCATTCAGTCAGTAGCTTCAAACATTTCTGGACGTTTTTCAATGGCAAAAATCAATGAATATTGTAAATGCACAAACAGTAATATCTCCACATTGCAAGGTGCAATTCTGAAATTTTTTGCATTTTCCTGCTAATCCTAGCATGATAAAGAAGATTCTAAGAGAGGGAGATGCCAGCTCCTTTCATTCAGTCAGTAGCTTCAAACATTTCTGGTATATGAATAACATGATGTTTTTCAATGGCAAAAATCAATGAATATTGTAAAAGCACAAACAGTAATATCTCCACATTGCAAGGTGCAATTCTGAAATTTTTTACTTTTTCCTGCTAATCCTAGCATGATAAAGAAGATTCAAAGAGAGTGAGATGCCAGCTCCTTTCATTCAGTCAGTAGCTTCAAACATTTCTGGTATATGAATAACATGATGTTTTTCAATGGCAAAAATCAATGAATATTGTAAATGCACAAACAGTAATATCTCCACATTGCAAGGTGCAATTCTGAATTTTTTTGCTTTTTCCTGCTAATCCTAGCATGATAAAGAAGATTCAAAGAGAGTGAGATGCCAGCTCCTTTCACTCAGTCAGTAGCTTCAAACATTTCTGGTATATGAATAACATGATGTTTTTCAATGGCAAAAATCAATGAATATTGTAAATGCACAAACAGTAATATCTCCACATTGCAAGGTGCAATTCTGAAATTTTTTGCTTTTTCCTGCTAATCCTAGCATGATAAAGAAGATTCAAAGAGAGTGAGATGCCAGCTCCTTTCATTAAGTCAGTAGCTTCAAACATTTCTGGATGTTTTTCAATGGCAAAAATCAATGAATATTGTAAATGCACAAACAGTAATATCTCCACATTGCAAGGTGCAATTCTGAAATTTTTTGCTTTTTCCTGCTAATCCTAGCATGATAAAGAATATTCAAAGAGAGTGAGATGCCAGCTCCTTTCATTCAGTCAGTAGCTTTCAACATTTCTGGTATATGAATAACATGATGTTTTTCAATGGCAAAAATCAATGAATATTGTAAATGCACAAACAGTAATATCTCCACATTGCAAGGTGCAATTCTGAAATTTTTTGCTTTTTCCTGCTAATCCTAGCATGATAAAGAAGATTCAAAGAGAGTGAGATGCCAGCTCCTTTCATTCAGTCAGTAGCTTCCAACATT
Organism: Phyllobates terribilis; assembly: GCF_046119375.1. Taxonomy (NCBI): domain Eukaryota; kingdom Metazoa; phylum Chordata; class Amphibia; order Anura; family Dendrobatidae; genus Phyllobates; species Phyllobates terribilis. Next base: position 70,760 of record NW_027364611.1, read on the forward strand.
TCTGGTATATGAATAACATGATGTTTTTCAATGGCAAAAATCAATGAATATTGTAAATGCACAAACAGTAATATCTCCACATTGCAAGGTGCAATTCTGAAATTTTTTGCTTTATCCTGCTAATCCTAGCATGATAAAGAAGATTCAAAGAGAGTGAGATGCCAGCTCCTTTCATTCAGTCAGTAGCTTCAAACATTTCTGGACGTTTTTCAATGGCAAAAATCAATGAATATTGTAAATGCACAAACAGTAATATCTCCACATTGCAAGGTGCAATTCTGAAATTTTTTGCTTTTTCCTGCTAATCCTAGCATGATAAAGAAGATTCAAAGAGAGTGAGATGCCAGCTCCTTTCATTCAGTCAGTAGCTTCAAACATTTCTGGACGTTTTTCAATGGCAAAAATCAATGAATATTGTAAATGCACAAACAGTAATATCTCCACATTGCAAGGTGCAATTCTGAAATTTTTTGCTTTTTCCTGCTAATCCTAGCATGATAAAGAAGATTCAAAGAGAGTGAGATGCCAGCTCCTTTCATTCAGTCAGTAGCTTCAAACATTTCTGGACGTTTTTCAATGGCAAAAATCAATGAATATTGTAAATGCACAAACAGTAATATCTCCACATTGCAAGGTGCAATTCTGAAATTTTTTGCTTTTTCCTGCTAATCCTAGCATGATAAAGAAGATTCAAAGAGAGTGAGATGCCAGCTCCTTTCATTCAGTCAGTAGCTTCAAACATTTCTGGACGTTTTTCAATGGCAAAAATCAATGAAAATTGTAAATGCACAAACAGTAATATCTCCACATTGCAAGGTGCAATTCTGAAATTTTTTGCTTTTTCCTGCTAATCCTAGCATGATAAAGAAGATTCAAAGAGAGTAAGATGCCAGCTCCTTTCATTCAGTCAGTAGCTTCAAACATTTCTGGACGTTTTTCAATGGCAAAAATCAATGAATATTGTAAATGCACAAACAGTAATATCTCCACATTGCAAGGTGCAATTCTGAAATTTTTTGCTTTTTCCTGCTAATCCTAGCATGATAAAGAAGATTCAAAGAGAGTGAGATGCCAGCTCCTTTCATTCAGTCAGTAGCTTCAAACATTTCTGGACGTTTTTCAATGGCAAAAATCAATGAATATTGTAAATGCACAAACAGTAATATCTCCACATTGCAAGGTGCAATTCTGAAATTTTTTGCTTTTTCCTGCTAATCCTAGCATGATAAAGAAGATTCAAAGAGAGTGAGATGCCAGCTCCTTTCATTCAGTCAGTAGCTTCAAACATTTCTGGACGTTTTTCAATGGCAAAAATCAATGAATATTGTAAATGCACAAACAGTAATATCTCCACATTGCAAGGTGCAATTCTGAAATTTTTTGCTTTTTCCTGCTAATCCTAGCATGATAAAGAAGATTCAAAGAAAGTGAGATGCCAGCTCCTTTCATTCAGTCAGTAGCTTCAAACATTTCTGGACGTTTTTCAATGGCAAAAATCAATGAATATTGTAAATGCACAAACAGTAATATCTCCACATTGCAAGGTGCAATTCTGAAATTTTTTGCTTTTTCCTGCTAATCCTAGCATGATAAAGAAGATTCAAAGAGAGTGAGATGCCAGCTCCTTTCATTCAGTCAGTAGCTTCAAACATTTCTGGACGTTTTTCAATGGCAAAAATCAATGAATATTGTAAATGCACAAACAGTAATATCTCCACAATGCAAGGTGCAATTCTGAAATTTTTTGCTTTTTCCTGCTAATCCTAGCATGATAAAGAAGATTCAAAGAGAGTGAGATGCCAGCTCCTTTCATTCAGTCAGTAGCTTCAAACATTTCTGGACGTTTTTCAATGGCAAAAATCAATGAATATTGTAAATGCACAAACAGTAATATCTCCACATTGCAAGGTGCAATTCTGAAATTTTTTGCTTTTTCCTGCTAATCCTAGCATGATAAAGAAGATTCAAAGAGAGTGAGATGCCAGCTCCTTTCATTCAGTCAGTAGCTTCAAACATTTCTGGACGTTTTTCAATGGCAAAAATCAATGAATTTTGTAAATGCACAAACAGTAATATCTCCACATTGCAAGGTGCAATTCTGAAATGTTTTGCTTTTTCCTGCTAATCCTAGCATGATAAAGAAGATTCAAAGAGAGTGAGATGCCAGCTCCTTTCATTCAGTCAGTAGCTTCAAACATTTCTGGACGTTTTTCAATGGCAAAAATCAATGAATATTGTAAATGCACAAACAGTAATATCTCCACATTGCAAGGTGCAATTCTGAAATTTTTTGCTTTTTCCTGCTAATCCTAGCATGATAAAGAAGATTCAAAGAGAGTGAGATGCCAGCTCCTTTCATTCAGTCAGTAGCTTCAAACATTTCTGGACATTTTTCAATGGCAAAAATCAATGAATATTGTAAATGCACAAACAGTAATATCTCCACATTGCAAGGTGCAATTCTGAAATTTTTTGCTTTTTCCTGCTAATTCTAGCATGATAAAGAAGATTCAAAGAGAGTGAGATGACAGCTCCTTTCATTCAGTCAGTAGCTTCAAACATTTCTGGTATATGAATAACATGATGTTTTTCAATGGCAAAAATCAATGAATATTGTAAATGCACAAACAGTAATATCTCCACATTGCAAGGTGCAATTCTGAAATGTTTTGCTTTTTCCTGCTAATCCTAGCATGATAAAGAAGATTCAAAGAGAGTGAGATGCCAGCTCCTTTCATTCAGTCAGTAGCTTCCAAAATTTCTGGTATATGAATAACATGATGTTTTTCAATGGCAAAAATCAATGAATATTGTAAATGCACAAACAGTAATATCTCCACATTGCAAGGTGCAATTCTGAAATTTTTTGCTTTATCCTGCTAATCCTAGCATGATAAAGAAGATTCAAAGAGAGTGAGATGCCAGCTCCTTTCATTCAGTCAGTAGCTTCAAACATTTCTGGACGTTTTTCAATGGCAAAAATCAATGAATATTGTAAATGCACAAACAGTAATATCTCCACATTGCAAGGTGCAATTCTGAAATTTTTTGCTTTTTCCTGCTAATCCTAGCATGATAAAGAAGATTCAAAGAGAGTGAGATGCCAGCTCCTTTCATTCAGTCAGTAGCTTCAAACATTTCTGGACGTTTTTCAATGGCAAAAATCAATGAATATTGTAAATGCACAAACAGTAATATCTCCACATTGCAAGGTGCAATTCTGAAATTTTTTGCTTTTTCCTGCTAATCCTAGCATGGTAAAGAAGATTCAAAGAGAGTGAGATGCCAGCTCCTTTCATTCAGTCAGTAGCTTCAAACATTTCTGGACGTTTTTCAATGGCAAAAATCAATGAATATTGTAAATGCACAAACAGTAATATCTCCACATTACAAGGTGCAATTCTGAAATTTTTTGCTTTTTCCTGCTAATCCTAGCATGATAAAGAAGATTCAAAGAGAGTGAGATGCCAGCTCCTTTCATTCAGTCAGTAGCTTCAAACATTTCTGGACGTTTTTCAATGGCAAAAATCAATGAATATTGTAAATGCACAAACAGTAATATCTCCACATTGCAAGGTGCAATTCTGAAATTTTTTGCTTTTTCCTGCTAATCCTAGCATGATAAAGAAGATTCAAAGAGAGTGAGATGCCAGCTCCTTTCATTCAGTCAGTAGCTTCAAACATTTCTGGTATATGAATAACATGATGTTTTTCAATGGCAAAAATCAATGAATATTGTAAATGCACAAACAGTAATATCTCCACATTGCAAGGTGCAATTCTGAATTTTTTTGCTTTTTCCTGCTAATCCTAGCATGATAAAGAAGATTCAAAGAGAGTGAGATGGCAGCTCCTTTCATTCAGTCAGTAGCTTCAAACATTTCTGGTATATGAATAACATGATGTTTTTCAATGGCAAAAATCAATGAATATTGTAAATGCACAAACAGTAATATCTCCACATTGCAAGGTGCAATTCTGAAATTTTTTGCTTTTTCCTGCTAATCCTAGCATGATAAAGAAGATTCAAAGAGAGTGAGATGCCAGCTCCTTTCATTCAGTCAGTAGCTTCCAACATTTCTGGTATATGAATAACATGATGTTTTTCAATGGCAAAAATCAATGAATATTGTAAATGCACAAACAGTAATATCTCCACATTGCAAGGTGCAATTCTGAAATTTTTTGCTTTATCCTGCTAATCCTAGCATGATAAAGAAGATTCAAAGAGAGTGAGATGCCAGCTCCTTTCATTCATTCAGTAGCTTCAAACATTTCTGGATGTTTTTCAATGGCAAAAATCAATGAATATTGTAAATGCACAAACAGTAATATCTCCACATTGCAAGGTGCAATTCTGAAATTTTTTGCTTTTTCCTGCTAATCCTAGCATGATAAAGAAGATTCAAAGAGAGTGAGATGCCAGCTCCTTTCATTCAGTCAGTAGCTTCAAACATTTCTGGACGTTTTTCAATGGCAAAAATCAATGAATATTGTAAATGCACAAACAGTAATATCTCCACATTGCAAGGTGCAATTCTGAAATTTTTTGCTTTTTCCTGCTAATCCTAGCATGATAAAGAAGAATCTAAGAGAGTGAGATGCCAGCTCCTTTCATTCAGTCAGTAGCTTCAAACATTTCTGGACGTTTTTCAATGGCAAAAATCAATGAATATTGTAAATGCACAAACAGTAATATCTCCACATTGCAAGGTGCAATTCTGAAATTTTTTGCTTTTTCCTGCTAATCCTAGCATGATAAAGAAGATTCAAAGAGAGTGAGATGCCAGCTCCTTTCATTCAGTCAGTAGCTTCAAACATTTCTGGACGTTTTTCAATGGCAAAAATCAATGAATATTGTAAATGCACAAACAGTAATATCTCCACATTGCAAGGTGCAATTCTGAAATTTTTTGCATTTTCCTGCTAATCCTAGCATGATAAAGAAGATTCTAAGAGAGGGAGATGCCAGCTCCTTTCATTCAGTCAGTAGCTTCAAACATTTCTGGTATATGAATAACATGATGTTTTTCAATGGCAAAAATCAATGAATATTGTAAAAGCACAAACAGTAATATCTCCACATTGCAAGGTGCAATTCTGAAATTTTTTACTTTTTCCTGCTAATCCTAGCATGATAAAGAAGATTCAAAGAGAGTGAGATGCCAGCTCCTTTCATTCAGTCAGTAGCTTCAAACATTTCTGGTATATGAATAACATGATGTTTTTCAATGGCAAAAATCAATGAATATTGTAAATGCACAAACAGTAATATCTCCACATTGCAAGGTGCAATTCTGAATTTTTTTGCTTTTTCCTGCTAATCCTAGCATGATAAAGAAGATTCAAAGAGAGTGAGATGCCAGCTCCTTTCATTCAGTCAGTAGCTTCAAACATTTCTGGTATATGAATAACATGATGTTTTTCAATGGCAAAAATCAATGAATATTGTAAATGCACAAACAGTAATATCTCCACATTGCAAGGTGCAATTCTGAAATTTTTTGCTTTTTCCTGCTAATCCTAGCATGATAAAGAAGATTCAAAGAGAGTGAGATGCCAGCTCCTTTCATTAAGTCAGTAGCTTCAAACATTTCTGGATGTTTTTCAATGGCAAAAATCAATGAATATTGTAAATGCACAAACAGTAATATCTCCACATTGCAAGGTGCAATTCTGAAATTTTTTGCTTTTTCCTGCTAATCCTAGCATGATAAAGAATATTCAAAGAGAGTGAGATGCCAGCTCCTTTCATTCAGTCAGTAGCTTTCAACATTTCTGGTATATGAATAACATGATGTTTTTCAATGGCAAAAATCAATGAATATTGTAAATGCACAAACAGTAATATCTCCACATTGCAAGGTGCAATTCTGAAATTTTTTGCTTTTTCCTGCTAATCCTAGCATGATAAAGAAGATTAAAAGAGAGTGAGATGCCAGCTCCTTTCATTCAGTCAGTAGCTTCCAACATTTCTGGTATATGAATAACATGATGTTTTTCAATGGCAAAAATCAATGAATATTGTAAATGCACAAACAGTAATATCTCCACATTGCAAGGTGCAATTCTGAAATTTTTTGCTTTATCCTGCTAATCCTAGCATGATAAAGAAGATTCAAAGAGAGTGAGATGCCAGCTCCTTTCATTCAGTCAGTAGCTTCAAACATTTCTGGACGTTTTTCAATGGCAAAAATCAATGAATATTGTAAATGCACAAACAGTAATATCTCCACATTGCAAGGTGCAATTCTGAAATTTTTTGCTTTTTCCTGCTAATCCTAGCATGATAAAGAAGATTCAAAGAGAGTGAGATGCCAGCTCCTTTCATTCAGTCAGTAGCTTCAAACATTTCTGGACGTTTTTCAATGGCAAAAATCAATGAATATTGTAAATGCACAAACAGTAATATCTCCACATTGCAAGGTGCAATTCTGAAATTTTTTGCTTTTTCCTGCTAATCCTAGCATGATAAAGAAGATTCAAAGAGAGTGAGATGCCAGCTCCTTTCATTCAGTCAGTAGCTTCAAACATTTCTGGACGTTTTTCAATGGCAAAAATCAATGAATATTGTAAATGCACAAACAGTAATATCTCCACATTGCAAGGTGCAATTCTGAAATTTTTTGCTTTTTCCTGCTAATCCTAGCATGATAAAGAAGATTCAAAGAGAGTGAGATGCCAGCTCCTTTCATTCAGTCAGTAGCTTCAAACATTTCTGGACATTTTTCAATGGCAAAAATCAATGAAAATTGTAAATGCACAAACAGTAATATCTCCACATTGCAAGGTGCAATTCTGAAATTTTTTGCTTTTTCCTGCTAATCCTAGCATGATAAAGAAGATTCAAAGAGAGTAAGATGCCAGCTCCTTTCATTCAGTCAGTAGCTTCAAACATTTCTGGACGTTTTTCAATGGCAAAAATCAATGAATATTGTAAATGCACAAACAGTAATATCTCCACATTGCAAGGTGCAATTCTGAAATTTTTTGCTTTTTCCTGCTAATCCTAGCATGATAAAGAAGATTCAAAGAGAGTGAGATGCCAGCTCCTTTCATTCAGTCAGTAGCTTCAAACATTTCTGGACGTTTTTCAATGGCAAAAATCAATGAATATTGTAAATGCACAAACAGTAATATCTCCACATTGCAAGGTGCAATTCTGAAATTTTTTGCTTTTTCCTGCTAATCCTAGCATGATAAAGAAGATTCAAAGAGAGTGAGATGCCAGCTCCTTTCATTCAGTCAGTAGCTTCAAACATTTCTGGACGTTTTTCAATGGCAAAAATCAATGAATATTGTAAATGCACAAACAGTAATATCTCCACATTGCAAGGTGCAATTCTGAAATTTTTTGCTTTTTCCTGCTAATCCTAGCATGATAAAGAAGATTCAAAGAAAGTGAGATGCCAGCTCCTTTCATTCAGTCAGTAGCTTCAAACATTTCTGGACGTTTTTCAATGGCAAAAATCAATGAATATTGTAAATGCACAAACAGTAATATCTCCACATTGCAAGGTGCAATTCTGAAATTTTTTGCTTTTTCCTGCTAATCCTAGCATGATAAAGAAGATTCAAAGAGAGTGAGATGCCAGCTCCTTTCATTCAGTCAGTAGCTTCAAACATTTCTGGACGTTTTTCAATGGCAAAAATCAATGAATATTGTAAATGCACAAACAGTAATATCTCCACAATGCAAGGTGCAATTCTGAAATTTTTTGCTTTTTCCTGCTAATCCTAGCATGATAAAGAAGATTCAAAGAGAGTGAGATGCCAGCTCCTTTCATTCAGTCAGTAGCTTCAAACATTTCTGGACGTTTTTCAATGGCAAAAATCAATGAATATTGTAAATGCACAAACAGTAATATCTCCACATTGCAAGGTGCAATTCTGAAATTTTTTGCTTTTTCCTGCTAATCCTAGCATGATAAAGAAGATTCAAAGAGAGTGAGATGCCAGCTCCTTTCATTCAGTCAGTAGCTTCAAACATTTCTGGACGTTTTTCAATGGCAAAAATCAATGAATTTTGTAAATGCACAAACAGTAATATCTCCACATTGCAAGGTGCAATTCTGAAATGTTTTGCTTTTTCCTGCTAATCCTAGCATGATAAAGAAGATTCAAAGAGAGTGAGATGCCAGCTCCTTTCATTCAGTCAGTAGCTTCAAACATTTCTGGACGTTTTTCAATGGCAAAAATCAATGAATATTGTAAATGCACAAACAGTAATATCTCCACATTGCAAGGTGCAATTCTGAAATTTTTTGCTTTTTCCTGCTAATCCTAGCATGATAAAGAAGATTCAAAGAGAGTGAGATGCCAGCTCCTTTCATTCAGTCAGTAGCTTCAAACATTTCTGGACATTTTTCAATGGCAAAAATCAATGAATATTGTAAATGCACAAACAGTAATATCTCCACATTGCAAGGTGCAATTCTGAAATTTTTTGCTTTTTCCTGCTAATTCTAGCATGATAAAGAAGATTCAAAGAGAGTGAGATGACAGCTCCTTTCATTCAGTCAGTAGCTTCAAACATTTCTGGTATATGAATAACATGATGTTTTTCAATGGCAAAAATCAATGAATATTGTAAATGCACAAACAGTAATATCTCCACATTGCAAGGTGCAATTCTGAAATGTTTTGCTTTTTCCTGCTAATCCTAGCATGATAAAGAAGATTCAAAGAGAGTGAGATGCCAGCTCCTTTCATTCAGTCAGTAGCTTCCAAAATTTCTGGTATATGAATAACATGATGTTTTTCAATGGCAAAAATCAATGAATATTGTAAATGCACAAACAGTAATATCTCCACATTGCAAGGTGCAATTCTGAAATTTTTTGCTTTATCCTGCTAATCCTAGCATGATAAAGAAGATTCAAAGAGAGTGAGATGCCAGCTCCTTTCATTCAGTCAGTAGCTTCAAACATTTCTGGACGTTTTTCAATGGCAAAAATCAATGAATATTGTAAATGCACAAACAGTAATATCTCCACATTGCAAGGTGCAATTCTGAAATTTTTTGCTTTTTCCTGCTAATCCTAGCATGATAAAGAAGATTCAAAGAGAGTGAGATGCCAGCTCCTTTCATTCAGTCAGTAGCTTCAAACATTTCTGGACGTTTTTCAATGGCAAAAATCAATGAATATTGTAAATGCACAAACAGTAATATCTCCACATTGCAAGGTGCAATTCTGAAATTTTTTGCTTTTTCCTGCTAATCCTAGCATGGTAAAGAAGATTCAAAGAGAGTGAGATGCCAGCTCCTTTCATTCAGTCAGTAGCTTCAAACATTTCTGGACGTTTTTCAATGGCAAAAATCAATGAATATTGTAAATGCACAAACAGTAATATCTCCACATTACAAGGTGCAATTCTGAAATTTTTTGCTTTTTCCTGCTAATCCTAGCATGATAAAGAAGATTCAAAGAGAGTGAGATGCCAGCTCCTTTCATTCAGTCAGTAGCTTCAAACATTTCTGGACGTTTTTCAATGGCAAAAATCAATGAATATTGTAAATGCACAAACAGTAATATCTCCACATTGCAAGGTGCAATTCTGAAATTTTTTGCTTTTTCCTGCTAATCCTAGCATGATAAAGAAGATTCAAAGAGAGTGAGATGCCAGCTCCTTTCATTCAGTCAGTAGCTTCAAACATTTCTGGTATATGAATAACATGATGTTTTTCAATGGCAAAAATCAATGAATATTGTAAATGCACAAACAGTAATATCTCCACATTGCAAGGTGCAATTCTGAATTTTTTTGCTTTTTCCTGCTAATCCTAGCATGATAAAGAAGATTCAAAGAGAGTGAGATGGCAGCTCCTTTCATTCAGTCAGTAGCTTCAAACATTTCTGGTATATGAATAACATGATGTTTTTCAATGGCAAAAATCAATGAATATTGTAAATGCACAAACAGTAATATCTCCACATTGCAAGGTGCAATTCTGAAATTTTTTGCTTTTTCCTGCTAATCCTAGCATGATAAAGAAGATTCAAAGAGAGTGAGATGCCAGCTCCTTTCATTCAGTCAGTAGCTTCCAACATTTCTGGTATATGAATAACATGATGTTTTTCAATGGCAAAAATCAATGAATATTGTAAATGCACAAACAGTAATATCTCCACATTGCAAGGTGCAATTCTGAAATTTTTTGCTTTATCCTGCTAATCCTAGCATGATAAAGAAGATTCAAAGAGAGTGAGATGCCAGCTCCTTTCATTCAGTCAGTAGCTTCAAACATTTCTGGACGTTTTTCAATGGCAAAAATCAATGAATATTGTAAATGCACAAACAGTAATATCTCCACATTGCAAGGTGCAATTCTGAAATTTTTTGCTTTTTCCTGCTAATCCTAGCATGATAAAGAAGATTCAAAGAGAGTGAGATGCCAGCTCCTTTCATTCAGTCAGTAGCTTCAAACATTTCTGGACGTTTTTCAATGGCAAAAATCAATGAATATTGTAAATGCACAAACAGTAATATCTCCACATTGCAAGGTGCAATTCTGAAATTTTTTGCTTTTTCCTGCTAATCCTAGCATGATAAAGAAGATTCAAAGAGAGTGAGATGCCAGCTCCTTTCATTCAGTCAGTAGCTTCAAACATTTCTGGACGTTTTTCAATGGCAAAAATCAATGAATATTGTAAATGCACAAACAGTAATATCTCCACATTGCAAGGTGCAATTCTGAAATTTTTTGCTTTTTCCTGCTAATCCTAGCATGATAAAGAAGATTCAAAGAGAGTGAGATGCCAGCTCCTTTCATTCAGTCAGTAGCTTCAAACATTTCTGGACGTTTTTCAATGGCAAAAATCAATGAATATTGTAAATGCACAAACAGTAATATCTCCACATTGCAAGGTGCAATTCTGAATTTTTTTGCTTTTTCCTGCTAATCCTAGCATGATAAAGAAGATTCAAAGAGAGTGAGATGCCAGCTCCTTTCATTCAGTCAGTAGCTTCAAACATTTCTGGACGTTTTTCAATGGCAAAAATCAATGAATATTGTAAATGCACAAACAGTAATATCTCCACATTGCAAGGTGCAATTCTGAAATTTTTTGCTTTTTCCTGCTAATCCTAGCATGATAAAGAAGATTCAAAGAGAGTGAGATGCCAGCTCCTTTCATTCAGTCAGTAGCTTCAAACATTTCTGGACGTTTTTCAAAGGCAAAAATCAATGAATATTGTAAATGCACAAACAGTAATATCTCCACATTGCAAGGTGCAATTCTGAAATTTTTTGCTTTTTCCTGCTAATCCTAGCATGGTAAAGAAGATTCAAAGAGAGTGAGATGCCAGATTCTTTCATTCAGTCAGTAGCTTCAAACATTTCTGGTATATGAATAACATGATGTTTTTCAATGGCAAAAATCAATGAATATTGTAAATGCACAAACAGTAATATCTCCACATTGCAAGGTGCAATTCTGAAATTTTTTGCTTTTTCCTGCTAATCCTAGCATGATAAAGAAGATTCAAAGAGAGTGAGATGCCAGCTCCTTTCATTCAGTCAGTAGCTTCAAACATTTCTGGTATATGAATAACATGATGTTTTTCAATGGCAAAAATCAATGAATATTGTAAATGCACAAACAGTAATATCTCCACATTGCAAGGTGCAATTCTGAAATTTTTTGCTTTTTCCTGCTAATCCTAGCATGATAAAGAAGATTCAAAGAGAGTGAGATGCCAGCTCCTTTCATTCAGTCAGTAGCTTCAAACATTTCTGGTATATGAATAACATGATGTTTTTCAATGGCAAAAATCAATGAATATTGTAAATGCACAAACAGTAATATCTCCACATTGCAAGGTGCAATTCTGAATTTTTTTGCTTTTTCCTGCTAATCCTAGCATGATAAAGAAGATTCAAAGAGATTGAGATGCCAGCTCCTTTCATTCAGTCAGTAGCTTCAAACATTTCTGGACGTTTTTCAATGGCAAAAATCAATGAATATTGTAAATGCACAAACAGTAATATCTCCACATTGCAAGGTGCAATTCTGAAATTTTTTGCTTTTTCCTGCTAATCCTAGCATGATAAAGAAGATTCAAAGAGAGTGAGATGCCAGCTCCTTTCATTCAGTCAGTAGCTTCAAACATTTCTGGACGTTTTTCAATGGCAAAAATCAATGAATATTGTAAATGCAGAAACAGTAATATCTCCACATTGCAAGGTGCAATTCTGAAATTTTTTGCTTTTTCCTGCTAATCCTAGCATGATAAAGAAGATTCAAAGAGAGTGAGATGCCAGCTCCTTTCATTCAGTCAGTAGCTTCAAACATTTCTGGACGTTTTTCAATGGCAAAAATCAATGAATATTGTAAATGCACAAACAGTAATATCTCCACATTGCAAGGTGCAATTCTGAAATTTTTTGCTTTTTCCTGCTAATCCTAGCATGATAAAGAAGATTCAAAGAGAGTGAGATGCCAGCTCCTTTCATTCAGTCAGTAGCTTCCAACATTTCTGGACGTTTTTCAATGGCAAAAATCAATGAATATTGTAAATGCACAAACAGTAATATCTCCACATTGCAAGGTGCAATTCTGAATTTTTTTGCTTTTTCCTGCTAATCCTAGCATGATAAAGAAGATTCAAAGAGAGTGAGATGCCAGCTCCTTTCATTCAGTCAGTAGCTTCAAACATTTCTGGTATATGAATAACATGATGTTTTTCAATGGCAAAAATCAATGAATATTGTAAATGCACAAACAGTAATATCTCCACATTGCAAGGTGCAATTCTGAAATTTTTTGCTTTTTCCTGCTAATCCTAGCATGATAAAGAAGATTCAAAGAGAGTGAGATGCCAGCTCCTTTCATTCAGTCAGTAGCTTCAAACATTTCTGGTATATGAATAACATGATGTTTTTCAATGGCAAAAATCAATGAATATTGTAAATGCACAAACAGTAATATCTCCACATTGCAAGGTGCAATTCTGAAATTTTTTGCTTTTTCCTGCTAATCCTAGCATGATAAAGAAGATTCAAAGAGAGTGAGATGCCAGCTCCTTTCATTCAGTCAGTAGCTTCAAACATTTCTGGACGTTTTTCAATGGCAAAAATCAATGAATATTGTAAATGCACAAACAGTAATATCTCCACATTGCAAGGTGCAATTCTGAAATTTTTTGCTTTTTCCTGCTAATCCTAGCATGATAAAGAAGATTCAAAGAGAGTGAGATGCCAGCTCCTTTCATTCAGTCAGTAGCTTCAAACATTTCTGGACGTTTTTCAATGGCAAAAATCAATGAATATTGTAAATGCACAAACAGTAATATCTCCACATTGCAAGGTGCAATTCTGAAATTTTTTGCTTTTTCCTGCTAATCCTAGCATGATAAAGAAGATTCAAAGAGAGTGAGATGCCAGCTCCTTTAATTCAGTCAGCAGCTTCAAACATTTCTGGTATATGAATAACATGATGTTTTTCAATGGCAAAAATCAATGAATATTGTAAATGCACAAACAGTAATATCTCCACATTGCAAGGTGCAATTCTGAAATTTTTTGCTTTTTCCTGCTAATCCTAGCATGATAAAGAAGATTCAAAGAGAGTGAGATGCCAGCTCCTTTCATTCAGTCAGTAGCTTCAAACATTTCTGGACGTTTTTCAATGGCAAAAATCAATGAATATTGTAAATGCACAAACAGTAATATCTCCACATTGCAAGGTGCAATTCTGAAATTTTTTGCTTTTTCCTGCTAATCCTAGCATGATAAAGAAGATTCAAAGAGAGTGAGATACCAGCTCCTTTCATTCAGTCAGTAGCTTCAAACATTTCTGGACGTTTTTCAATGGCAAAAATCAATGAATATTGTAAATGCACAAACAGTAATATCTCCACATTGCAAGGTGCAATTCTGAAATTTTTTGCTTTTTCCTGCTAATCCTAGCATGATAAAGAAGATTCAAAGAGAGTGAGATGCCAGCTCCTTTCATTCAGTCAGTAGCTTCAAACATTTCTGGACGTTTTTCAATGGCAAAAATCAATGAATATTGTAAATGCACAAACAGTAATATCTCCACATTGCAAGGTGCAATTCTGAAATTTTTTGCTTTTTCCTGCTAATCCTAGCATGATAAAGAAGATTCAAAGAGAGTGAGATGCCAGCTCCTTTCATTCAGTCAGTAGCTTCAAACATTTCTGGTATATGAATAACATGATGTTTTTCAATGGCAAAAATCAATGAATATTGTAAATGCACAAACAGTAATATCTCCACATTGCAAGGTGCAATTCTGAAATTTTTTGCTTTTTCCTGCTAATCCTAGCATGATAAAGAAGATTCAAAGAGAGTGAGATGCCAGCTCCTTTCATTCAGTCAGTAGCTTCAAACATTTCTGGTATATGAATAACATGATGTTTTTCAATGGCAAAAATCAATGAATATTGTAAATGCACAAACAGTAATATCTCCACATTGCAAGGTGCAATTCTGAAATTTTTTGCTTTTTCCTGCTAATCCTAGCATGATAAAGAAGATTCAAAGAGAGTGAGATGCCAGCTCCTTTCATTCAGTCAGTAGCTTCAAACATTTCTGGACGTTTTTCAATGGCAAAAATCAATGAATATTGTAAATGCACAAACAGTAATATCTCCACATTGCAAGGTGCAATTCTGAAATTTTTTGCTTTTTCCTGCTAATCCTAGCATGATAAAGAAGATTCAAAGAGAGTGAGATGCCAGCTCCTTTCATTCAGTCAGTAGCTTCAAACATTTCTGGACGTTTTTCAATGGCAAAAATCAATGAATATTGTAAATGCACAAACAGTAATATCTCCACATTGCAAGGTGCAATTCTGAAATTTTTTGCTTTTTCCTGCTAATCCTAGCATGATAAAGAAGATTCAAAGAGAGTGAGATGCCAGCTCCTTTAATTCAGTCAGTAGCTTCAAACATTTCTGGTATATGAATAACATGATGTTTTTCAATGGCAAAAATCAATGAATATTGTAAATGCACAAACAGTAATATCTCCACATTGCAAGGTGCAATTCTGAAATTTTTTGCTTTTTCCTGCTAATCCTAGCATGATAAAGAAGATTCAAAGAGAGTGAGATGCCAGCTCCTTTCATTCAGTCAGTAGCTTCAAACATTTCTGGACGTTTTTCAATGGCAAAAATCAATGAATATTGTAAATGCACAAACAGTAATATCTCCACATTGCAAGGTGCAATTCTGAAATTTTTTGCTTTTTCCTGCTAATCCTAGCATGATAAAGAAGATTCAAAGAGAGTGAGATGCCAGCTCCTTTCATTCAGTCAGTAGCTTCAAACATTTCTGGACGTTTTTCAATGGCAAAAATCAATGAATATTGTAAATGCACAAACAGTAATATCTCCACATTGCAAGGTGCAATTCTGAAATTTTTTGCTTTTTCCTGCTAATCCTAGCATGATAAAGAAGATTCAAAGAGAGTGAGATGCCAGCTCCTTTCATTCAGTCAGTAGCTTCAAACATTTCTGGTATATGAATAACATGATGTTTTTCAATGGCAAAATTCAATGAATATTGTAAATGCACAAACAGTAATATCTCCACATTGCAAGGTGCAATTCTGAAATTTTTTGCTTTTTCCTGCTAATCCTAGCATGATAAAGAAGATTCAAAGAGAGTGAGATGCCAGCTCCTTTCATTCAGTCAGTAGCTTCAAACATTTCTGGTATATGAATAGCATGATGTTTTTCAATGGCAAAAATCAATGAATATTGTAAATGCACAAACAGTAATATCTCCACATTGCAAGGTGCAATTCTGAAATTTTTTGCTTTTTCCTGCTAATCCTAGCATGATAAAGAAGATTCAAAGAGAGTGAGATGCCAGCTCCTTTCATTCAGTCAGTAGCTTCAAACATTTCTGGTATATGAATAACATGATGTTTTTCAATGGCAAAAATCAATGAATATTGTAAATGCACAAACAGTAATATCTCCACATTGCAAGGTGCAATTCTGAAATTTTTTGCTTTTTCCTGCTAATCCTAGCATGATAAAGAAGATTCAAAGAGAGTGAGATGCCAGCTCCTTTCATTCAGTCAGTAGCTTCAAACATTTCTGGACGTTTTTCAATGGCAAAAATCAATGAATATTGTAAATGCACAAACAGTAATATCTCCACATTGCAAGGTGCAATTCTGAAATTTTTTGCTTTTTCCTGCTAATCCTAGCATGATAAAGAAGATTCAAAGAGAGTGAGATACCAGCTCCTTTCATTCAGTCAGTAGCTTCAAACATTTCTGGACGTTTTTCAATGGCAAAAATCAATGAATATTGTAAATGCACAAACAGTAATATCTCCACATTGCAAGGTGCAATTCTGAAATCTTTTGCTTTTTCCTGCTAATCCTAGCATGATAAAGAAGATTCAAAGAGAGTGAGATGCCAGCTCCTTTCATTCAGTCAGTAGCTTCAAACATTTCTGGTATATGAATAACATGATGTTTTTCAATGGCAAAAATCAATGAATATTGTAAATGCACAAACAGTAATATCTCCACATTGCAAGGTGCAATTCTGAAATTTTTTGCTTTTTCCTGCTAATCCTAGCATGATAAAGAAGATTCAAAGAGAGTGAGATGCCAGCTCCTTTAATTCAGTCAGTAGCTTCAAACATTTCTGGTATATGAATAACATGATGTTTTTCAATGGCAAAAATCAATGAATATTGTAAATGCACAAACAGTAATATCTCCACATTGCAAGGTGCAATTCTGAAATTTTTTGCTTTTTCCTGCTAATCCTAGCATGATAAAGAAGATTCAAAGAGAGTGAGATGCCAGCTCCTTTCATTCAGTCATTAGCTTCAAACATTTCTGGACGTTTTTCAATGGCAAAAATCAATGAATATTGTAAATGCACAAACAGTAATATCTCCACATTGCAAGGTGCAATTCTGAAATTTTTTGCTTTTTCCTGCTAATCCTAGCATGATAAAGAAGATTCAAAGAGAGTGAGATGCCAGCTCCTTTCATTCAGTCAGTAGCTTCAAACATTTCTGGACGTTTTTCAATGGCAAAAATCAATGAATATTGTAAATGCACAAACAGTAATATCTCCACATTGCAAGGTGCAATTCTGAAATTTTTTGCTTTTTCCTGCTAATCCTAGCATGATAAAGAAGATTCAAAGAGAGTGAGATGCCAGCTCCTTTCATTCAGTCAGTAGCTTCAAACATTTCTGGTATATGAATAACATGATGTTTTTCAATGGCAAAATTCAATGAATATTGTAAATGCACAAACAGTAATATCTCCACATTGCAAGGTGCAATTCTGAAATTTTTTGCTTTTTCCTGCTAATCCTAGCATGATAAAGAAGATTCAAAGAGAGTGAGATGCCAGCTCCTTTCATTCAGTCAGTAGCTTTAAACATTTCTGGACGTTTTTCAATGGCAAAAATCAATGAATATTGTAAATGCACAAACAGTAATATCTCCACATTGCAAGGTGCAATTCTGAAATCTTTTGCTTTTTCCTGCTAAACCTAGCATGATAAAGAAGATTCAAAGAGAGTGAGATGCCAGCTCCTTTCATTCAGTCAGTAGCTTCAAACATTTCTGGTATATGAATAACATGATGTTTTTCAATGGCAAAAATCAATGAATATTGTAAATGCACAAACAGTAATATCTCCACATTGCAAGGTGCAATTCTGAAATTTTTTGCTTTTTCCTGCTAATCCTAGCATGATAAAGAAGATTCAAAGAGAGTGAGATGCCAGCTCCTTTCATTCAGTCAGTAGCTTCAAACATTTCTGGACGTTTTTCAATGGCAAAAATCAATGAATATTGTAATTGCACAAACAGTAATATCTCCACATTGCAAGGTGCAATTCTGAAATTTTTTGCTTTTTCCTGCTAATCCTAGCATGATAAAGAAGATTCAAAGAGAGTCAGATGCCAGCTCCTTTCATTCAGTCAGTAGCTTCAAACATTTCTGGACGTTTTTCAATGGCAAAAATCAATGAATATTGTAAATGCACAAACAGTAATATCTCCACATTGCAAGGTGCAATTCTGAAATTTTTTGCTTTTTCTTGCTAATCCTAGCATGATAAAGAAGATTCAAAGAGAGTGAGATGCCAGCTCCTTTCATTCAGTCAGCAGCTTCAAACATTTCTGGTATATGAATAACATGATGTTTTTCAATGGCAAAAATCAATGAATATTGTAAATGCACAAACAGTAATATCTCCAAATTGCAAGGTGCAATTCTGAAATTTTTTGCTTTTTCCTGCTAATCCTAGCATGATAAAGAAGATTCAAAGAGAGTGAGATGCCAGCTCCTTTCATTCAGTCAGTAGCTTCAAACATTTCTGGACGTTTTTCAATGGCAAAAATCAATGAATATTGTAAATGCACAAACAGTAATATCTCCACATTGCAAGGTGCAATTCTGAAATTTTTTGCTTTTTCCTGCTAATCCTAGCATGATAAAGAAGACTCAAAGAGAGTGAGATGCCAGCTCCTTTCATTCAGTCAGTAGCTTCAAACATTTCTGGTATTTGAATAACATGATGTTTTTCAATGGCAAAAATCAATGAATATTGTAAATGCACAAACAGTAATATCTCCACATTGCAAGTTGCAATTCTGAAATTTTTTGCTTTTTCCTGCTAATCCTAGCATGATCAAGAAGATTCAAAGAGAGTGAGATGCCAGCTCCTTTCATTCAGTCAGTAGCTTCAAACATTTCTGGACGTTTTTCAATGGCAAAAATCAATGAATATTGTAAATGCACAAACAGTAATATCTCCACATTGCAAGGTGCAATTCTGAAATTTTTTGCTTTTTCCTGCTAATCCTAGCATGAAAAAGAAGATTCAAAGAGCGTGAGATGCCAGCTCCTTTCATTCAGTCAGTAGCTTCAAACATTTCTGGACGTTTTTCAATGGCAAAAATCAATGAATATTGTAAATGCACAAACAGTAATATCTCCACATTGCAAGGTGCAATTCTGAAATTTTTTGCTTTTTCCAGCTAATCCTAGCATGATAAAGAAGATTCAAAGACAGTGAGATGCCTGCTCCTTTCATTCAGTCAGTAGCTTCAAACATTTCTGGTATATGAATAACATGATGTTTTTCAATGGCAAAAATCAGTGAATATTGTAAATGCACAAACAGTAATATCTCCACATTGCAAGGTGCAATTCTGAAATTTTTTGCTTTTTCCTGCTAATCCTAGCATGATAAAGAAGATTCAAAGAGAGTGAGATGCCAGCTCCTTTCATTCAGTCAGTAGCTTCAAACATTTCTGGACGTTTTTCAATGGCAAAAATCAATGAATATTGTAAATGCACAAACAGTAATATCTCCACATTGCAAGGTGCAATTCTGAATTTTTTTTGCTTTTTCCTGCTAATCCTAGCATGATAAAGAAGATTCAAAGAGAGTGAGATGCCAGCTCCTTTCATTCAGTCAGTAGCTTCAAACATTTCTGGACGTTTTTCAATGGCAAAAATCAATGAATATTGTAAATGCACAAACAGTAATATCTCCACATTGCAAGGTGCAATTCTGAAATTTTTTGCTTTTTCCTGCTAATCCTAGCATGATAAAGAAGATTAAAAGAGAGTGAGATGCCAGCTCCTTTCATTCAGTCAGTAGCTTCAAACATTTCTGGACGTTTTTCAATTTCAAAAATCAATGAATATTGCAAATGCACAAACAGTAATATTTCCACATTGCAAGGTGCAATTCTGAATTTTTTTGCTTTTTCCTGCTAATCCTAGCATGATAAAGAAGATTCAAAGAGAGTGAGATGCCAGCTCCTTGAATTCAGTCAGTAGCTTCAAACATTTCTGGTATATGAATAACATGATGTTTTTCAATGGCAAAAATCAATGAATATTGTAAATGCACAAACAGTAATATCTCCACATTGCAAGGTGCAATTCTGAAATTTTTTGCTTTTTCCTGCTAATCCTAGCATGATAAAGAAGATTCAAAGAGAGTGAGATGCCAGCTCCTTTCATTCAGTCAGTAGCTTCAAACATTTCTGGTATATGAATAACATGATGTTTTTCAATGGCAAAAATCAATGAATATTGTAAATGCACAAACAGTAATATCTCCACATTGCAAGGTGCAATTCTGAAATTTTTTGCTTTTTCCTGCTAATCCTAGCAAGATAAAGAAGATTCAAAGAGAGTGAGATGCCAGCTCCTTTCATTCAGTCAGTAGCTTCAAACATTTCTGGTATATGAATAACATGATGTTTTTCAATGGCAAAAATCAATGAATATTGTACATGCACAAACAGTAATATCTCCACATTGCAAGGTGCAATTCTGAAATTTTTTGCTTTTTCCTGCTAATCCTAGCATGATAAAGAAGATTCAAAGAGAGTGAGATGCCAGCTCCTTTCATTCAGTCAGTAGCTTCAAACATTTCTGGTATATGAATAACATGATGTTTTTCAATGGCAAAAATCAATGAATATTGTAAATGCACAAACAGTAATATCTCCACATTGCAAGGTGCAATTCTGAAATTTTTTGCTTTTTCCTGCTAATCCTAGCATGATAAAGAAGATTCAAAGAGAGTGAGATGCCAGCTCCTTTCATTCAGTCAGTAGCTTCAAACATTTCTGGTATATGAATAACATGATGTTTTTCAATGGCAAAAATCAATGAATATTGTAAATGCACAAACAGTAATATCTCCACATTGCAAGGTGCAATTCTGAAATTTTTTGCTTTTTCCTGCTAATCCTAGCATGATAAAGAAGATTCAAAGAGAGTGAGATGCCAGCTCCTTTCATTCAGTCAGTAGCTTCCAACATTTCTGGTATATGAATAACATGATGTTTTTCAATGGCAAAAATCAATGAATATTGTAAATGCACAAACAGTAATATCTCCACATTGCAAGGTGCAATTCTGAAATTTTTTGCTTTTTCCTGCTAATCCTAGCATGATAAAGAAGATTCAAAGAGAGTGAGATGCCAGCTCCTTTCATTCAGTCAGTAGCTTCAAACATTTCTGGACGTTTTTCAATGGCAAAAATCAATGAATATTGTAAATGCACAAACAGTAATATCTCCACATTGCAAGGTGCAATTCTGAAATTTTTTGCTTTTTCCTGCTAATCCTAGCATGATAAAGAAGATTCAAAGAGAGTGAGATGCCAGCTCCTTTCATTCAGTCAGTAGCTTCAAACATTTCTGGACGTTTTTCAATGGCAAAAATCAATGAATATTGTAAATGCACAAACAGTAATATCTCCACATTGCAAGGTGCAATTCTGAAATTTTTTGCTTTTTCCTGCTAATCCTAGCATGATAAAGAAGATTCAAAGAGAGTGAGATGCCAGCTCCTTTCATTCAGTCAGTAGCTTCAAACATTTCTGGACGTTTTTCAATGGCAAAAATCAATGAATATTGTAAATGCACAAACCGTAATATCTCCACATTGCAAGGTGCAATTCTGAAATTTATTGCTTTTTCCTGCTAATCCTAGCATGATAAAGAAGATTCAAAGAGAGTGAGATGCCAGCTCCTTTCATTCAGTCAGTAGCTTCAAACATTTCTGGTATATGAATAACATGATGTTTTTCAATGGCAAAAATCAATGAATATTGTAAATGCACAAACAGTAATATCTCCACATTGCAAGGTGCAATCCTGAAATTTTTTGCTTTTTCCTGCTAATCCTAGCATGATAAAGAAGATTCAAAGAGAGTCAGATGCCAGCTCCTTTCATTCAGGCAGTAGCTTCAAACATTTCTGGACGTTTTTCAATGGCAAAAATCAATGAATATTGTAAATGCACAAACAGTAATATCTCCACATTGCAAGGTGCAATTCTGAAATTTTTTGCTTTTTCCTGCTAATCCTAGCATGATAAAGAAGATTCAAAGAGAGTGAGATGCCAGCTCCTTTCATTCAGTTAGTAGCTTCAAACATTTCTGGACGTTTTTCAATGGCAAAAATCAATGAATATTGTAAATGCACAAACAGTAATATCTCCAGATTGCAAGGTGCAATTCTGAAATTTTTTGCTATTTCCTGCTAATCCTAGCATGATAAAGAAGATTCAAAGAGAGTGAGATGCCAGCTCCTTTCATTCAGTCAGTAGCTTCCAACATTTCTGGTATATGAATAACATGATGTTTTTCAATGGCAAAAATCAATGAATATTGTAAATGCACAAACAGTAATATCTCCACATTGCAAGGTGCAATTCTGAAATTTTTTGCTTTTTCCTGCTAATCCTAGCATGATAAAGAAGATTAAAAGAGAGTGAGATGCCAGCTCCTTTCATTCAGTCAGTAGCTTCAAACATTTCTGGACGTTTTTCAATGGCAAAAATCAATGAATATTGTAAATGCACAAACAGTAATATCTCCACATTGCAAGGTGCAATTCTGAAATTTTTTGCTTTTTCCTGCTAATCCTAGCATGATAAAGAAGATTCAAAGAGAGTGAGATGCCAGCTCCTTTCATTCAGTCAGTAGCTTCAAACATTTCTGGACGTTTTTCAATGGCAAAAATCAATGAATATTGTAAATGCACAAACAGTAATATCTACACATTGCAAGGTGCAATTCTGAAATTTTTTGCTTTTTCCTGCTAATCCTAGCATGATAAAGAAGATTCAAAGAGAGTGAGATGCCAGCTCCTTTCATTCAGTCAGTAGCTTCAAACATTTCTGGACGTTTTTCAATGGCAAAAATCAATGAATATTGTAAATGCACAAACAGTAATATCTCCACATTGCAAGGTGCAATTCTGAAATTTTTTGCTTTTTCCTGCTAATCCTAGCATGATAAAGAAGATTCAAAGAGAGTGAGATGCCAGCTCCTTTCATTCAGTCAGTAGCTTCAAACATTTCTGGACGTTTTTCAATGGCAAAAATCAATGAATATTGTAAATGCACAAACCGTAATATCTCCACATTGCAAGGTGCAATTCTGAAATTTATTGCTTTTTCCTGCTAATCCTAGCATGATAAAGAAGATTCAAAGAGAGTGAGATGCCAGCTCCTTTCATTCAGTCAGTAGCTTCAAACATTTCTGGTATATGAATAACATGATGTGTTTCAATGGCAAAAATCAATGAATATTGTAAATGCACAAACAGTAATATCTCCACATTGCAAGGTGCAATTCTGAAATTTTTTGCTTTTTCCTGCTAATAATAGCATGATAAAGAAGATTCAAAGAGAGTGAGATGCCAGCTCCTTTCATTCAGTCAGTAGCTTCAAACATTTCTGGTATATGAATAACATGATGTTTTTCAAAGTCAAAAATTAATGAATATTGTAAATGCACAAACAGTAATATCTCCACATTGCAAGGTGCAATTCTGAAATTTTTTTCTTTTTCCTGCTAATCCTAGCATGATAAAGAAGATTCAAAGAGAGTGAGATGCCAGCTCCTTTCATTCAGTCAGTAGCTTCAAACATTTCTGGACGTTTTTCAATGGCAAAAATCAATGAATATTGTAAATGCACAAACAGTAATATCTCCACATTGCAAGGTGCAATTCTGAAATTTTTTGCTTTTTCCTGCTAATCCTAGCATGATAAAGAAGATTCAAAGAGAGTGAGATGCCAGCTCCTTTCATTCAGTCAGTAGCTTCAAACATTTCTGGACGTATTTCAATGGCAAAAATCAATGAATATTGTAAATGCACAAACAGTAATATCTCCACATTGCAAGGTGCAATTCTGAAATGTTTTGCTTTTTCCTGCTAATCCTAGCATGACAAAGAAGATTCAAAGAGAGTGAGATGCCAGCTCCTTTCATTCAGTCAGTAGCTTCAAACATTTCTGGACGTTTTTCAATTTCAAAAATCAATGAATATTGTAAATGCACAAACAGTAATATCTCCACATTGCAAGGTGCAATTCTGAAAATTTTTGCTTTTTCCTGCTAATCCTAGCATGATAAAGAAGATTCAAAGAGAGTGAGATGCCAGCTCCTTTCATTCAGTCAGTAGCTTCCAACATTTCTGGTATATGAATAACATGATGTTTTTCAATGGCAAAAATCAATGAATATTGTAAATGCACAAACAGTAATATCTCCACATTGCAAGGTGCAATTCTGAAATTTTTTGCTTTTTCCTGCTAATCCTAGCATGATAAAGAAGATTCAAAGAGAGTGAGATGCCAGCTCCTTTCATTCAGTCAGTAGCTTCAAACATTTCTGGTATATGAATAACATGATGTTTTTCAATGGCAAAAATCAATGAATATTGTAAATGCACAAACAGTAATATCTCCACATTGCAAGGTGCAATTCTGAAATTTTTTGCTTTTTCCTGCTAATCCTAGCAAGATAAAGAAGATTCAAAGAGAGTGAGATGCCAGCTCTTTTCATTCAGTCAGTAGCTTCAAACATTTCTGGAATATGAATAACATGATGTGTTTCAATGGCAAAAATCAATGAATATTGTAAATGCACAAACAGTAATATCTCCACATTGCAAGGTGCAATTCTGAAATTTTTTGCTTTTTCCTGCTAATCCTAGCATGATAAAGAAGATTCAAAGAGAGTCAGATGCCAGCTCCTTTCATTCAGGCAGTAGCTTCAAACATTTCTGGACATTTTTCAATGGCAAAAATCAATGAATATTGTAAATGCACAAACAGTAATATCTCCACATTGCAAGGTGCAATTCTGAAATTTTTTGCTTTTTCCTGCTAATCCTAGCATGATAAAGAAGATTCAAAGAGAGTGAGATGCCAGCTCCTTTCATTCAGTTAGTAGCTTCAAACATTTCTGGACGTTTTTCAATGGCAAAAATCAATGAATATTGTAAATGCACAAACAGTAATATCTCCACTTTGCAAGGTGCAATTCTGAAATTTTTTGCTTTTTCCTGCTAATCCTAGCATGATAAAGAAGATTCAAAGAGAGTGAGATGCCAGCTCCTTTCATTCAGTCAGTAGCTTCCAACATTTCTGGTATATGAATAACATGATGTTTTTCAATGGCAAAAATCAATGAATATTGTAAATGCACAAACAGTAATATCTCCACATTGCAAGGTGCAATTCTGAAATTTTTTGCTTTTTCCTGCTAATCCTAGCATGATAATGAAGATTCAAAGAGAGTGAGATGCCAGCTACTTTCATTCAGTCAGTAGCTTCCAACATTTCTGGTATATGAATAACATGATGTTTTTCAATGGCAAAAATCAATGAATATTGTAAATGCACAAACAGTAATATCTCCACATTGCAAGGTGCAATTCTGAAATTTTTTGCTTTTTCCTGCTAATCCTCGCATGATAAAGAAGATTGAAAGAGAGTGAGATGCCAGCTCCTTTCATTCAGTCAGTAGCTTCAAACATTTTTGGACGTTTTTCAATGGCAAAAATCAATGAATATTGTAAATGCACAAACAGTAATATCTCCACATTGCAAGGTGCAATTCTGAAATTTTTTGCTTTTTCCTGCTAATCCTAGCATGATAAAGAAGATTCAAAGAGAGTGAGATGCCAGCTCCTTTCATTCAGTCAGTAGCTTCAAACATTTCTGGTATATGAATAACATGATGTTTTTCAATGGCAAAAATCAATGAATATTGTAAATGCACAAACAGTAATATCTCCACATTGCAAGGTGCAATTCTGAAATTTTTTGCTTTTTCCTGCTAATCCTAGCATGATAAAGAAGATTCAAAGTTAGTGAGATGCCAGCTCCTTTCATTCAGTCAGTAGCTTCAAACATTTCTGGACGTTTTTCAATGGCAAAAATCAATGAATATTGTAAATGCACAAACAGTAATATCTCCACATTGCAAGGTGCAATTCTGAAATTTTTTGCTTTTTCCTGCTAATCCTAGCATGATAAAGAAGATTCAAAGAGAGTGAGATGCCAGCTCCTTTCATTCAGTCAGTAGCTTCAAACATTTCTGGACGTTTTTCAATGGCAAAAATCAATGAATATTGTAAATGCACAAACAGTAATATCTCCACATTGCAAGGTGCAATTCTGAAATTTTTTGCTTTTTCCTGCTAATCCTAGCATGATAAAGAAGATTCAAAGAGCGTGAGATGCCAGCTCCTTTCATTCAGTCAGTAGCTTCAAACATTTCTGGACGTTTTTCAATGGCAAAAATCAATGAATATTGTAAATGCACAAACAGTAATATCTCCACATTGCAAGGTGCAATTCTGAAATTTTTTGCTTTTTCCTGCTAATCCTAGCATGATAAAGAAGATTCAAAGAGAGTGAGATGCCAGCTCCTTTCATTCAGTCAGTAGCTTCAAACATTTCTGGACGTTTTTCAATGGCAAAAATCAATGAATATTGTAAATGCACAAACAGTAATATCTCCACATTGCAAGGTGCAATTCTGAAATTTTTTGCTTTTTCCTGCTAATCCTAGCATGATAAAGAAGATTCAAAGAGAGTGAGATGCCAGCTCCTTTCATTCAGTCAGTAGCTTCAAACATTTCTGGTATATGAATAACATGATGTTTTTCAATGGCAAAAATCAATGAATATTGTAAATGCACAAACAGTAATATCTCCACATTGCAAGGTGCAATTCTGAAATTTTTTGCTTTTTCCTGCTAATCCTAGCATGATAAAGAAGATTCAAAGAGAGTGAGATGCCAGCTCCTTTCATTCAGTCAGTAGCTTCAAACATTTCTGGTATATGAATAACATGATGTTTTTCAATGTCAAAAATCAATGAATATTGTAAATGCACAAACAGTAATATCTCCACATTGCAAGGTGCAATTCTGAAATTTTTTGCTTTTTCCTGCTAATCCTAGCATGATAAAGAAGATTCAAAGAGAGTGAGATGCCAGCTCCTTTCATTCAGTCAGTAGCTTCAAACATTTCTGGTATATGAATAACATGATGTTTTTCAATGACAAAAATCAATGAATATTGTAAATGCACAAACAGTAATATCTCAACATTGCAAGGTGCAATTCTGAAATTTTTTGCTTTTTCCTGCTAATCCTAGCATGATAAAGAAGATTCAAAGAGAGTGAGATGCCAGCTCCTTTCATTCAGTCAGTAGCTTCAAACATTTCTGGACGTTTTTCAATGGCAAAAATCAATGAATATTGTAAATGCACAAACAGTAATATCTCCACATTGCAAGGTGCAATTCTGAAATTTTTTGCTTTTTCCTGCTAATCCTAGCATGATAAAGAAGATTCAAAGAGAGTGAGATGCCAGCTCCTTTCATTCAGTCAGTAGCTTCAAACATTTCTGGTATATGAATAACATGATGTTTTTCAATGGCAAAAATCAATGAATATTGTAAATGCACAAACAGTAATATCTCCACAATGCAAGGTGCAATTCTGAAATTTTTTGCTTTTTCCTGCTAATCCTAGCATGATAAAGAAGATTCAAAGAGAGTGAGACGCCAGCTCCTTTCATTCAGTCAGTAGCTTCAAACATTTCTGGTATATGAATAACATGATGTTTTTCAATGTCAAAAATCAATGAATATTGGAATTGCACAAACAGTAATATCTCCACATTGCAAGGTGCAATTCTGAAATTTTTTTGCTTTTTCCTGCTAATCCTAGCATGATAAAGAAGATTCAAAGAGAGTGAGATGCCAGCTCCTTTCATTCAGTCAGTAGCTTCAAACATTTCTGGACGTTTTTCAATGGCAAAAATCAATGAATATTGTAAATGCACAAACAGTAATATCTCCACATTGCAAGGTGCAATTCTGAAATTTTTTGCTTTTTCCTGCTAATCCTAGCAAGATAAAGAAGATTCAAAGAGAGTGAGATGCCAGCTCTTTTCATTCAGTCAGTAGCTTCAAACATTTCTGGAATATGAATAACATGATGTGTTTCAATGGCAAAAATCAATGAATATTGTAAATGCACAAACAGTAATATCTCCACATTGCAAGGTGCAATTCTGAAATTTTTTGCTTTTTCCTGCTAATCCTAGCATGATAAAGAAGATTCAAAGAGAGTCAGATGCCAGCTCCTTTCATTCAGGCAGTAGCTTCAAACATTTCTGGACATTTTTCAATGGCAAAAATCAATGAATATTGTAAATGCACAAACAGTAATATCTCCACATTGCAAGGTGCAATTCTGAAATTTTTTGCTTTTTCCTGCTAATCCTAGCATGATAAAGAAGATTCAAAGAGAGTGAGATGCCAGCTCCTTTCATTCAGTTAGTAGCTTCAAACATTTCTGGACGTTTTTCAATGGCAAAAATCAATGAATATTGTAAATGCACAAACAGTAATATCTCCACATTGCAAGGTGCAATTCTGAAATTTTTTGCTTTTTCCTGCTAATCCTAGCATGATAAAGAAGATTCAAAGAGAGTGAGATGCCAGCTCCTTTCATTCAGTCAGTAGCTTCCAACATTTCTGGTATATGAATAACATGATGTTTTTCAATGGCAAAAATCAATGAATATTGTAAATGCACAAACAGTAATATCTCCACATTGCAAGGTGCAATTCTGAAATTTTTTGCTTTTTCCTGCTAATCCTAGCATGATAATGAAGATTCAAAGAGAGTGAGATGCCAGCTACTTTCATTCAGTCAGTAGCTTCCAACATTTCTGGTATATGAATAACATGATGTTTTTCAATGGCAAAAATCAATGAATATTGTAAATGCACAAACAGTAATATCTCCACATTGCAAGGTGCAATTCTGAAATTTTTTGCTTTTTCCTGCTAATCCTCGCATGATAAAGGAGATTCAAAGAGAGTGAGATGCCAGCTCCTTTCATTCAGTCAGTAGCTTCAAACATTTTTGGACGTTTTTCAATGGCAAAAATCAATGAATATTGTAAATGCACAAACAGTAATATCTCCACATTGCAAGGTGCAATTCTGAAATTTTTTGCTTTTTCCTGCTAATCCTAGCATGATAAAGAAGATTCAAAGAGAGTGAGATGCCAGCTCCTTTCATTCAGTCAGTAGCTTCAAACATTTCTGGTATATGAATAACATGATGTTTTTCAATGGCAAAAATCAATGAATATTGTAAATGCACAAACAGTAATATCTCCACATTGCAAGGTGCAATTCTGAAATTTTTTGCTTTTTCCTGCTAATCCTAGCATGATAAAGAAGATTCAAAGTTAGTGAGATGCCAGCTCCTTTCATTCAGTCAGTAGCTTCAAACATTTCTGGACGTTTTCCAATGGCAAAAATCAATGAATATTGTAAATGCACAAACAGTAATATCTCCACATTGCAAGGTGCAATTCTGAAATTTTTTGCTTTTTCCTGCTAATCCTAGCATGATAAAGAAGATTCAAAGAGAGTGAGATGCCAGCTCCTTTCATTCAGTCAGTAGCTTCAAACATTTCTGGACGTTTTTCAATGGCAAAAATCAATGAATATTGTAAATGCACAAACAGTAATATCTCCACATTGCAAGGTGCAATTCTGAAATTTTTTGCTTTTTCCTGCTAATCCTAGCATGATAAAGAAGATTCAAAGAGCGTGAGATGCCAGCTCCTTTCATTCAGTCAGTAGCTTCAAACATTTCTGGACGTTTTTCAATGGCAAAAATCAATGAATATTGTAAATGCACAAACAGTAATATCTCCACATTGCAAGGTGCAATTCTGAAATTTTTTGCTTTTTCCTGCTAATCCTAGCATGATAAAGAAGATTCAAAGAGAGTGAGATGCCAGCTCCTTTCATTCAGTCAGTAGCTTCAAACATTTCTGGACGTTTTTCAATGGCAAAAATCAATGAATATTGTAAATGCACAAACAGTAATATCTCCACATTGCAAGGTGCAATTCTGAAATTTTTTGCTTTTTCCTGCTAATCCTAGCATGATAAAGAAGATTCAAAGAGAGTGAGATGCCAGCTCCTTTCATTCAGTCAGTAGCTTCAAACATTTCTGGTATATGAATAACATGATGTTTTTCAATGGCAAAAATCAATGAATATTGTAAATGCACAAACAGTAATATCTCCACATTGCAAGGTGCAATTCTGAAATTTTTTGCTTTTTCCTGCTAATCCTAGCATGATAAAGAAGATTCAAAGAGAGTGAGATGCCAGCTCCTTTCATTCAGTCAGTAGCTTCAAACATTTCTGGTATATGAATAACATGATGTTTTTCAATGTCAAAAATCAATGAATATTGTAAATGCACAAACAGTAATATCTCCACATTGCAAGGTGCAATTCTGAAATTTTTTGCTTTTTCCTGCTAATCCTAGCATGATAAAGAAGATTCAAAGAGAGTGAGATGCCAGCTCCTTTCATTCAGTCAGTAGCTTCAAACATTTCTGGTATATGAATAACATGATGTTTTTCAATGACAAAAATCAATGAATATTGTAAATGCACAAACAGTAATATCTCAACATTGCAAGGTGCAATTCTGAAATTTTTTGCTTTTTCCTGCTAATCCTAGCATGATAAAGAAGATTCAAAGAGAGTGAGATGCCAGCTCCTTTCATTCAGTCAGTAGCTTCAAACATTTCTGGACGTTTTTCAATGGCAAAAATCAATGAATATTGTAAATGCACAAACAGTAATATCTCCACATTGCAAGGTGCAATTCTGAAATTTTTTGCTTTTTCCTGCTAATCCTAGCATGATAAAGAAGATTCAAAGAGAGTGAGATGCCAGCTCCTTTCATTCAGTCAGTAGCTTCAAACATTTCTGGTATATGAATAACATGATGTTTTTCAATGGCAAAAATCAATGAATATTGTAAATGCACAAACAGTAATATCTCCACAATGCAAGGTGCAATTCTGAAATTTTTTGCTTTTTCCTGCTAATCCTAGCATGATAAAGAAGATTCAAAGAGAGTGAGACGCCAGCTCCTTTCATTCAGTCAGTAGCTTCAAACATTTCTGGTATATGAATAACATGATGTTTTTCAATGTCAAAAATCAATGAATATTGTAATTGCACAAACAGTAATATCTCCACATTGCAAGGTGCAATTCTGAAATTTTTTTGCTTTTTCCTGCTAATCCTAGCATGATAAAGAAGATTCAAAGAGAGTGAGATGCCAGCTCCTTTCATTCAGTCAGTAGCTTCAAACATTTCTGGACGTTTTTCAATGGCAAAAATCAATGAATATTGTAAATGCACAAACAGTAATATCTCCACATTGCAAGGTGCAATTCTGAAATTTTTTGCTTTTTCCTGCTAATCCTAGCATGATAAAGAAGATTCAAAGAGAGTGAGATGCCAGCTCCTTTCATTCAGTCAGTAGCTTCAAACATTTCTGGACGTTTTTCATTGGCAAAATCAATGAATATTGTAAATGCACAAACAGTAATATCTCCACATTACAAGGTGCAATTCTGAAATTTTTTGCTTTTTCCTGCTAATCCTAGCATGATAAAGAAGATTCAAAGAGAGTGAGATGCCAGCTCCTTTCATTCAGTCAGTAGCTTCAAACATTTCTGGACGTTTTTCAATGGCAAAAATCAATGAATATTGTAAATGCACAAACAGTAATATCTCCACATTACAAGGTGCAATTCTGAAATTTTTTGCTTTTTCCTGCTAACCCTAGCATGATAAAGAAGATTCAAAGAGAGTGAGATGCCAGCTCCTTTCATTCAGTCAGTAGCTTCAAACATTTCTGGTATATGAATAACATGATGTTTTTCAATGGCAAAAATCAAT
Organism: Phyllobates terribilis; assembly: GCF_046119375.1. Lineage (NCBI taxonomy): Eukaryota > Metazoa > Chordata > Amphibia > Anura > Dendrobatidae > Phyllobates > Phyllobates terribilis. Next base: position 102,358 of record NW_027364611.1, read on the forward strand.
GAATATTGTAAATGCACAAACAGTAATATCTCCACATTGCAAGGTGCAATTCTGAAATTTTTTGCTTTTTCCTGCTAATCCTAGCGTGATAAAGAAGATTTAAAGAGAGTGAGATGCCAGCTCCTTTCATTCAGTCAGTAGCTTCAAACATTTCTGGTATATGAATAACATGATGTTTTTCAATGGCAAAAATCAATGAATATTGTAAATGCACAAACAGTAATATCTCCACATTGCAAGGTGCAATTCTGAAATTTTTTGCTTTTTCCTGCTAATCCTAGCATGATAAAGAAGATTCAAAGAGAGTGAGATGCCAGCTCCTTTCATTCAGTCAGTAGCTTCAAACATTTCTGGACGTTTTTCAATGGCAAAAATCAATGAATATTGTAAATGCACAAACAGTAATATCTCCACATTGCAAGGTGCAATTCTGAAATTTTTTGCTTTTTCCTGCTAATCCTAGCATGATAAAGAAGATTCAAAGAGAGTGAGATGCCAGCTCCTTTCATTCAGTCAGTAGCTTCAAACATTTCTGGACGTTTTTCAATGGCAAAAATCAATGAATATTGTAAATGCACAAACAGTAATATCTCCACATTGTAAGGTGCAATTCTGAAATTTTTTGCTTTTTCCTGCTAATCCTAGCATGATAAAGAAGATTCAAAGAGAGTGAGATGCCAGCTCCTTTCATTCAGTCAGTAGCTTCAAACATTTCTGGTATATGAATAACAAGATGTTTTTCAATGGCAAAAATCAATGAATATTGTAAATGCACAAACAGTAATATCTCCACATTGCAAGGTGCAATTCTGAAATTTTTTGCTTTTTCCTGCTAATCCTAGCATGATAAAGAAGATTCAAAGAGAGTGAGATGCCAGCTCCTTTCATTCAGTCAGTAGCTTCAAACATTTCTGGACGTTTTTCAATGGCAAAAATCAATGAATATTGTAAATTCACAAACAGTAATATCTCCACATTGCAAGGTGCAATTCTGAATTTTTTTGCTTTTTCCTGCTAATCCTAGCATGATAAAGAAGATTCAAAGAGAGTGAGATGCCAGCTCCTTTCATTCAGTCAGTAGCTTCAAACATTTCTGGTATATGAATAACATGATGTTTTTCAATGGCAAAAATCAATGAATATTGTAAATGCACAAACAGTAGTGTTGAGCGATACCTTCCGATATCGGGAAATATCGGATCGGATTGGATCGGACCGATACCGAAAAAGTATCGGATATCGCCGATTCCGATACCGGAAACCAATGCAAGTCAATGGGACATAAATATCGGAATTAAAATAAACCCTTTCTTTCCTTGTAGGTTATTTCTACATGAAGGAAAACAACTAAGAATAATGTAGAATGTATTGGGGGAGGTGGGGGAGACAATAAAGGCATAGAGGTTTAGCCCAGTCAAATGGAATAGCAGGAATTAATATTTTTTTATTATGTTCTGAGTTACGGAAATATTAACTATGTTAAGTATTTTTATATTTTGTCAGATATTTATGTTTCACTACTTCCATGCTCTTCACCTTCTTTTTTACTTCTCCCACACTTTCTCCTTCATCATCCTCAGCATCTTTTTCATCCACTTCTTCTTCACCTTCTTCTTCTTCACCTTCTTCGTATTATTCTTTTTTTTACATTCTTCATATTCTACTTCTTCATCTTCTTCATATTCTTCTTCTTCATCATATTCTTATTTGTGACAGGCATTCCTGTAGTTGTTATCTATAAAAGGTTGGACATTACACCTTTCGTTCTGCCCGTCACAAAAGATTTACAACAGGATTTGTCCGCGTTCAGTTTGGCCTGCAGCAGCAGGTCTTTTCCAGGGGCACCACGAGGAGGAACGGACTCACCCCCATACACTGCTTAGTCATCTTCTGCTTATAATTTAGATATTATCTTTTGCTCTGATTTTTAGTCTTATGCTTAATGTTCTTCCGCTTTTTGTTCTGCAGCTTCTTGTATTTCTGCTTCTTGGTTTTCTGTCTCTTGTTCTTCTGTATCTTGGTGCTTGTCTTCTCTTCTTTGTCTTCTTGGTCAACTTCTTCAGGGTCATCTTCTTGGTCTTCTTCGGGGTGGTCTTCAGGGTCGTCGTCTTCGGGGGTCCTCGTCTTCGGGGTCCTCGTCTTCTTCGGGTTGGTCTTCTGGGTCCTCGTCTTCGGGGTCCTCGTCTTCTTCGGGGTGGTCTTCAGGGTCCTCGTCTTCTTCGGGGTGGTCTTCAGGGTCCTCGTCTTCTTCGGGGTGGTCTTCAGGGTCCTCGTCTTCAGGGTCATTGTCTTCGGGGTCCTCGTCTTCTTAGGGTTGGTCTTCAGGGTCCTCGTCTTCAGGGTCCTCGTCTGGGAGATCCAGAGTGATAACCAAGAACCATTTCAAAAAGCTTGAACTTGGAAATGTAGCAGAAGGTACAAGAAAGCTGAGGAACTACCAAGGACCAGCTGACGGTACTGGAACCCGGATGGATAGCAGAAGGTACAAGAGCCAATGGAACTACCGAGGACCAGCTGATGTTACTGGAACTCGGTTACTAAGCAGGAGGTACCTGTGCCAGAAAGCACTACCAAGGACCAGCAGACGTTGGTGGAACTTGGATACCGAGAAGGAGGCACCTAATCCAAAGGCACTGCCGAGAACCAGCTGACGGTACTGGAACCCGGATGGGTAGCAGAAGGTACAAGAGCCAATGGAACTACCGAGGACCAGCTGATGTTACTGGAACCCGGATGGGTAGCAGAAGGTACAAGAGCCAATGGAACTACCGAGGACCAGCTGATGTTACTGGAACTCGGTTACTAAGCAGGAGGTACCTGTGCCAGAAAGCACTACCAAGGACCTGCAGACGCTGGTGGAACTTGGATACCGAGAAGGAGGCACCTAATCCAAAGGCACTGCCGAGAACCAGCTGACGGTACTGGAACCCGGATGGGTAGCAGAAGGTACCCATGTAAAAAAAAAGTTCAAGGCCGCGAGTCGGCCGCAGTTACCAAAACCCACAGTCCTACAGAGGGTGCTTGTCCTATTGGCACTATGGAACCAGCCTTCATTGCCAGATCCCGCAGCCCACATAGGAGTCACCTAAACTGCAGGCACCATAGAGTCGGCTAACCCGACCGCAACACGACAGGACAACGCATTGGAGGCAAAGTGACGTTGACACTACCCGGAAACAGCTGGCGTGCTGGAACCAGGCTGGGCAGGAGGGAGTACCCGTGCCAAAGACACTGCCGAGAACCAGCTGACGGTACTGGAACCCGGATGGGTAGCAGAAGATACAAGAGCAAATGGAACTACCGAGGACCAGCTGACGGTACTGGAACCCGGATGGGTAGCAGAAGGTACAAGAGCCAATGGAACTTCCGAGGACCAGCTGATGTTACTGGAACTCGGTTACTAAGCAGGAGGTACCTGTGCCAGAAAGCACTACCAAGGACCAGCAGACGTTGGTGGAACTTGGATACCGAGAAGGAGGCACCTAATCCAAAGGCACTGCCGAGAACCAGCTGACGGTACTGGAACCCGGATGGGTAGCAGAAGGTACAAGAGCCAATGGAACTACCGAGGACCAGCTGATGTTACTGGAACCCGGATGGGTAGCAGAAGGTACAAGAGCCAATGGAACTACCGAGGACCAGCTGATGTTACTGGAACTCGGTTACTAAGCAGGAGGTACCTGTGCCAGAAAGCACTACCAAGGACCAGCAGACGTTGGTGGAACTTGGATACCGAGAAGGAGGCACCTAATCCAAAGGCACTGCCGAGAACCAGCTGATGGTACTGGAACCCGGATGGGTAGCAGAAGGTACAAGAGCCAATGGAACTACCGAGGACCAGCTGATGTTACTGGAACCCGGATGGGTAGCAGAAGGTACAAGAGCCAATGGAACTACCGAGGACCAGCTGATGTTACTGGAACTCGGTTACTAAGCAGGAGGTACCTGTGCCAGAAAGCACTACCAAGGACCAGCAGACGTTGGTGGAACTTGGATACCGAGAAGGAGGCACCTAATCCAAAGGCACTGCCGAGAACCAGCTGACGGTACTGGAACCCGGATGGGTAGCAGAAGGTACAAGAGCCAATGGAACTACCGAGGACCAGCTGATGTTACTGGAACCCGGATGGGTAGCAGAAGGTACAAGAGCCAATGGAACTACCGAGGACCAGCTGATGTTACTGGAACTCGGTTACTAAGCAGGAGGTACCTGTGCCAGAAAGCACTACCAAGGACCAGCAGACGTTGGTGGAACTTGGATACCGAGAAGGAGGCACCTAATCCAAAGGCACTGCCGAGAACCAGCTGACGGTACTGGAACCCGGATGGGTAGCAGAAGGTACCCATGTAAAAAAAAAGTTCAAGGCCGCGAGCCGGCCGCAGTTACCAAAACCCACAGTCTTACAGAGGGTGCTTGTCCTATTGGCACTATGGAACCAGCCTTCATTGCCAGATCCCGCAGCCCACATAGGAGTCACCTAAACTGCAGGCACCATAGAGTCGGCTAACCCGACCGCAACACGACAGGACAACGCATTGGAGGCAAAGTGACGTTGACACTACCCGGAAACAGCTGGCGTGCTGGAACCAGGCTGGGCAGGAGGGAGTACCCGTGCCAAAGACACTGCCGAGAACCAGCTGACGGTACTGGAACCCGGATGGGTAGCAGAAGGTACAAGAGCCAATGGAACTGCCGAGAACCAGCTGGCGGTGCTGGAGCCCAGGGTAAATACTAAAAACAGAGGAGCCAGAGGTGTATTTGGAGGAGGTTTTAAATCCGTACTACAGTGGATGTGGACAAAGCAGGAGAATTTGCCGGACACACAGCTGGGGATCAGCTGACGTTACTGAATCCCAATAACACTGGAGCAAGCGTTGACTGTGCAGACGGCACTTCTGAGCAGCAACTAGCGGTATTGGAGCCCAGGGTAAATACTAAAAACGGAGGAGCCAGAGGTGTAATTGGAGCAAGTTTTAAATAAGTAGCACAGTGAATATGGACAGAGCAGGAGAAATTGCCGTGAACACAGCAGGGGAACAGCTGACGTTACCGAACCCCAATAACACCGCAGCAAGTGTTGACTGTGCAGACGGCACTTCCAAGCGCCAACTGGCGGTGCTGGAGCCCAGGGATAAGAATGAAAACAGAGGAGCCAGAGGTGTAATTCGAGCAACTTTAAAATGTGTAGTACAGTGGATGTGGACAAAGCAGGAGAAATTGCCGTCCGCACAGCAGGAGAACAGCTGACGTTACTGAACCCCAATAACACGGCAGCAAGTGTTGACTGTGCAGACGGCACTTCCGTGCGCCAACTGGCGGTGTTGGAGCTCAGGGATAATACTGAAAACAGAGGAGCCAGAGGTGTAATTGGAGCAACTTTAAAATCTGTAGTAGTGAGAATGTGGACAGAGCAGGAGAAATTGCCGTCCGCACAGCAGGGGAACAGCTGACGTTACTGAACCCCAATAACATGGTAGCAAGTGTTGACTGTGCAGACAGCACTTCCGAGCGCCAACTGGCGGTGCTGGAGCCCAGGGATAAGAATGAAAACAGAGGAGCCAGAGGTGTAATTGGAGCAACTTTAAAATCTGTAGTAGTGAGAATGTGGACAGAGCAGGAGAAATTGCCGTCCGCACAGCAGGGGAACAGCTGACGTTACTGAACCCCAATAACATGGTAGCAAGTGTTGACTGTGCAGACAGCACTTCCGAGCGCCAACTGGCGGTGCTGGAGCCCAGGGATAAGAATGAAAACAGAGGAGCCAGAGGTGTAATTGGAGCAACTTTAAAATGTGTAGTACAGTGGATGTGGACAAAGCAGGAGAAATTGCCGTCCGCACAGCAGGAGAACAGCTGACGTTACTGAACCCCAATAACACGGCAGCAAGTGTTGACTGTGCAGACGGCACTTCCGAGCGCCAACTGGCGGTGTTGGAGCTCAGGGATTACAGTTCAGGTGGTAGAAACATGAACAGAACAGGAGACCTGGATACTGTTGCCAACCAATTATTTATTCTGGAAGAGGACTGGCAAATTCATGAGAGATCCAGGCCATGTTCATTTTGAGAAAAGTAAGCCGGTCAACGTTATCGGAGGATAGTCGCATGCGACGGTCTGTTAGTACACCACCTGCGGCACTAAAGACGCGTTCCGATAATACACTAGCAGCAGGGCAAGCTAGCACCTCCAGTGCATACTGACTAAGCTCTGGCCATGTATCCAGCTTACAGACCCAAAACTTGAAGGGAGAAGAGCCGTCTGGGAGTACACTAAGAGGGCAAGACATGTAGTCTGTCACCATCTGACGGAAACGTTGCCTCCTGCTGACTGGAGCTGTCTGTGATGGTGTAGACATTTGTGGCGGCGGGGACACAAAACTTTGCCACATTTCGGCCATACTGGTCTTGCCTTGTGCTGAGGCGCTGCTTCTGCTCCCTCTTTGTGCAGAGCTTCCTCCACTGCCTCGACGCACTGAGCTGCTTTGTAAAGCACTAGCAGCATTGCTCTCGGTTGGAATGGAGAACATGATGGAATGCACCAGTGCGTCTTGGTACTCCCGCATTTTACGCTCCCGGTTCAATGGTGTTATGAGGCTTTGTAAGTTGTCCCGGTAGCGAGGATCTAGGAGGGTGGACACCCAATAATCAGCCGTGTTGAGAATGTGGGCGATGCGGCGGTCGTTTCTGAGGCACTGCAGCATGAAATCAACCATGTGCTGCAGACTGCCAACTGGCAAAGAAACGCTGTCCCCTGCTTGAGGCGTGATCTCTGCCTGCTCTGCATCACCCCACCCTCGCTCTAGATACTGACTACTAGAGCATTGTGTACCTCCCTCCTCTGGACAGATGTCTTCCTCATCCATTGACTCCTCCTCATCCTCCTCACAAAGTGTCCCCTGCCTAGGCCTTTGTGAGGAACCACGTTGCGCAGACTGTAGAGAAGCAGATGGCATTTGTGACTCCTCATCCTCCACCTCTTCCAAAACCTCGTCCCTTAGTGCTTGCAGTGTTTTTTCAAGCAGGCAGATAAGGGGGATAGTCATGCTGACTAGTGCATCATCTGCACTCGCCATCCGCGTGGAATAATCGAAGGCACGCAAAACGTGGCAAATGTCCTTCATAGAGGCCCACTCAGTGGTGGTGAAGTGTGAACGGCGCGCACTGCGACTTGTTTGCGCCTGCTGCAGCTGGTACTCCATTACTGCTGCCTGCTGCTCACACAACCTCTCCAACATATGTAACGTTGAATTCCACCTGGTGGGTAGGTCACATATGATGCGATGTTCCGGAAGACATAATCGGCGCTGCAGAGCTGCAATGCGTGATCTTGCATTGCTGGAACGCCGCAAGTGAGCGCACTCTATGCGGACCTTGTGAAGCAGTGCATCAAGATCCGGATAGTCCCTCAAAAAACTCTGCACGACCAAGTTGAGCACATGTGCCAGACATGGGATGTGAGTGATGTTGCCTAGGCCCAGAGCTGCCACCAGATTTCGGCCATTGTCACACACTACCATGCCTGGCTGGAGATTCGCTGGCACAAACCACACGTCACTCTGCTGCTTGATGGCATTCCAGAGCTCCTGCGCTGTGTGGCTTCGATTCCCCAAAGAAATTAATTTTAATACGGCCTGTTGACGTTTGGCCACGGCTGTGCTCATATCGGTCATCATAACAGGTAACCGTTCACGGGTCGATGTGGAGGTAGACCGTGACGGCTCCTGCAGCGCTGATTCAGAGGAACTGGAGTATGAGGAGGAGTCAATGTGTACAGACTGGATTCCTGCAATCCTTGGAGTTGGCAGAACACGTACAGCGCCACTCTCAAGATCTGTACCCGGCTCCACAACATTTACCCAATGGGCAGTGAGGGAAAGGTATCGTCCCTGTCCATGCTTACTGGTCCACGCATCAGTGGTCAGGTGGACCTTGCTACTGACGGCGTTTTGTAGCGCATGTTTAATTTTTCCCTCCACATGATGTTGCAGGGCAGGGACGGCTTGCCTGCTGAAATAAAAGCGGCTGGGCACGTTGTATTGTGGGACTGCCAATGCCATAAAGTTACGGAATGTGTCAGTCTCCACCAGCCTGAATGATAGCATTTCAAGGGCCAGTAGTTTAGCAATGCCAGCATTCAGAGCCTGTGCTCGGGGGTGGTTTGCCGAGTATGGGCGCCTTTTCTCCCATGCCTGTGCTAACGATGGCTGTAGACTGGCCTGGGAGTGTGAGGATGACTGGGAAAGTGGTGCTGTGGGTGGAATTACACTGTGTCTCTGTACAACAGTGCCAGAGATTCTTCCATGGCGATCCTGTGAGGAAGCCGAACCAGCTGTGTGTGAGCTGGAGGAAGAGGCTACAACACGAGCTGAAGAGGTGGTAGGTGGCGCTGTAGGTTGGCCTAGGTCTTCAGTGTGTTTGTGTAACTCCACCACGTGCTTGGTCCGCACATGTTTCCACATATTTGTGGTATTGAGGTTGCTGACACTTTTCCCTCTTTTCACCTTCTGATTACACAGCTTGCATTTGACAAAGCAAATGTCATCTGCAACTGTGTCAAAAAAGGACCAGGCACTGCAAGTCTTGGGAGCGCCCGCTTTGGATTTTGGAAGAGCCATGCTCCTAATGGGTGCCGAAGTGGAGGCTACAGGCAACCAAGTCTGCCCCCTCCCTCTCCCTCCTTTTTGGGCCGTTCGGGGAATCTCTTCCTCAGAGCTGCTCCCACCACCTTCCTGTCCCTCACGCCATGATGGGTCAAGGACCTCATCATCTACACCACCCTCTTCAAACAACTGCTTCTCCTGGGTAGTCTCGACAGCACAGTACGCACCAGAAAGTGGCACCTGAGTCTCATCATCAGATGCGTACTGAGGTGTGCTGCTGACCATAGGCACTGGCCCACCCGCCTCTTCAGATTCAGAGAGACAAAACGGTTGCGCATCACTGCATACTACCTCTTCTTCAAATTCTCGAATTCTGCTTGGCTGGCCCCCTCTTTCCAAGCCAAGAGATTCAGAGAACAGAAGTAGAGATGGCTCCTGTCCAGGGCTCTCTGACTGCCTGGGCAATTTGGCAGGTGGTGAAGAGACAGATGGGTGCTCTTCAGTGCTCAGGACCTGAGAGGATCTGGAACTAATTGAAGTCGATGCGTTAGCTGCCATCCATCCGACAACGGCTTCAATTTGGTCCTCGCGCAGCAGTGGGGTACGGCTAGCTCCTACAAAGCTGCGCATAACAGTACAGATGCAGAGCACTGTGCACTAGTGCTGCAAGACGGAAAAAAATTTCTCTATCTACTCCTATATAGTGTGTTTGGAACCAATTTAGCTGAATACAGATGGAACCACCACACTAATAGGAGATATCAGGAAAAATTATGAATTGGCAATAAAGGACAATGTATGAGGCAGTGACACACACTGAGTGCACTACAACCAGACGGGGTTGAAGCACACACTACAGGGTGAGCTGCACTCACACACCAGACCTTGCAGACAGCGGTGAACAGTACAGATGCAGAGCACTGTGCACTAGTGCTGCAAGACGGAAAAAAAATTCTCTATCTACTCCTATATAGTGTGTTTGGAACCAATTTAGCTGAATACAGATGGAACCACCACACTAATAGGAGATATCAGGAAAAATTATGAATTGGCAAAAAAGGACAATGTATGAGGCAGTGACACACACTGAGTGCACTACAACCAGACTTGGCTGAAGCACACACTAGAGGGTGAGCTGCACTCACACACACAGACCTTGCAGATAGCGGTGAACAGCACAGGGAACTGTGCACTAGCACTGCAAGGCACAGTGATTTAGAAAGTAGCTTGGGTAAAGCAGTATAGAGCAAATAGGTAGCTAAAACTGTCCCTCAGAACAACAGCGTCCTATCCCTAACTGAATTCACAGCAGAGTGAGCTCAAAATGGCGGCGGTGGCTTTTATAGTGCATCATGACATCATTTCAGCAGCCAATCACAGCCATGCCATTAGTTAAGATGCCTACATGCCTAACAGGATGTGCCCACACTTCTTAGGATCCTCATTGGCTGAATAAAATGAAAATGTCTCATTGCATTATGGGAACTTCCGATTCCGGTATACGATATTGCAATAGTATCAGAATTAAGTATCGGAATTCCGATACCGCGAATATCGGCCGATACCCGATATTTCAGTATCGGAATGCTCAACACTAACAAACAGTAATATCTCCACATTGCAAGGTGCAATTCTGAAATTTTTTGCTTTTTCCTGCTAATCCTAGCATGATAAAGAAGATTCAAAGAGAGTGAGATGCCAGCTCCTTTCATTCAGTCAGTAGCTTCAAACATTTCTGGACGTTTTTCAATGGCAAAAATCAATGAATATTGTAAATGCACAAACAGTAATATCTCCACATTGCAAGGTGCAATTCTGAAATTTTTTGCTTTTTCCTGCTAATCCTAGCATGATAAAGAAGATTCAAAGAGAGTGAGATGCCAGCTCCTTTCATTCAGTCAGTAGCTTCAAACATTTCTGGTATATGAATAACATGATGTTTTTCAATGGCAAAAATCAATGAATATTGTAAATGCACAAACAGTAATATCTCCACATTGCAAGGTGCAATTCTGAAATTTTTTGCTTTTTCCTGCTAATCCTAGCATGATAAAGAAGATTCAAAGAGAGTGAGATGCCAGCTCCTTTCATTCAGTCAGTAGCTTCAAACATTTCTGGACGTTTTTCAATGGCAAAAATTAATGAATATTGTAAATGCACAAACAGTAATATCTCCACATTGCAAGGTGCAATTCTGAAATTTTTTGCTTTTTCCTGCTAATCCTAGCATGATAAAGAAGATTCAAAGAGAGTGAGATGCCAGCTCCTTTCATTCAGTCAGTAGCTTCAAACATTTCTGGACATTTTTCAATGGCAAAAATCAATGAATATTGTAAATGCACAAACAGTAATATCTCCACATTGCAAGGTGCAATTCTGAAATTTTTTGCTTTTTCCTGCTAATCCTAGCATGATAAAGAAGATTCAAAGAGAGTGAGATGCCAGCTCCTTTCATTCAGTCAGTAGCTTCAAACATTTCTGGTATATGAATAACATGATGTTTTTCAATGGCAAAAATCAATGAATATTGTAAATGCACAAACAGTAATATCTCCACATTGCAAGGTGCAATTCTGAAATTTTTTGCTTTTTCCTGCTAATCCTAGCATGATAAAGAAGATTCAAGAGAGTGAGATGCCAGCTCCTTTCATTCAGTCAGTAGCTTCAAACATTTCTGGACGTTTTTCAATTGCAAAAATCAATGAATATTGTAAATTCACAAACAGTAATATCTCCACATTGCAAGGTGCAATTCTGAAATTTTTTGCTTTTTCCTGCTAATCCTAGCATGATAAAGAAGATTCAAAGAGAGTGAGATGCCAGCTCCTTTCATTCAGTCAGTAGCTTCAAACATTTCTGGTATATGAATAACATGATGTTTTTCAATGGCAAAAATCAATGAATATTGTAAATGCACAAACAGTAATATCTCCACATTGCAGGGTGCAATTCTGAAATTTTTTGCTTTTTCCTGCTAATCCTAGCATGATAAAGAAGATTCAAAGAGAGTGCGATGTCTGCTCCTTTCATTCAGTCAGTAGCTTCAAACATTTCTGGACTTTTTTCAATGGCAAAAATCAATGAATATTGTAAATGCACAAACAGTAATATCTCCACATTGCAAGGTGCAATTCTGAAATTTTTTGCTTTTTCCTGCTAATCCTAGCATGATAAAGAAGATTCAAAGAGAGTGAGATGCCAGCTCCTTTCATTCAGTCAGTAGCTTCAAACATTTCTGGTATATGAATAACATGATGTTTTTCAATGGCAAAAATCAATGAATATTGTAAATGCACAAACAGTAATATCTCCACATTGCAAGGTGCAATTCTGAAATTTTTTGCTTTTTCCTGCTAATCCTAGCATGATAAAGAAGATTCAAAGAGAGTGAGATGCCAGCTCCTTTCATTCAGTCAGTAGCTTCAAACATTTCTGGTATATGAATAACATGATGTTTTTCAATGGCAAAAATCAATGAATATTGTAAATGCACAAACAGTAATATCTCCACATGGCAAGGTGCAATTCTGAAATTTTTTGCTTTTTCCTGCTAATCCTAGCATGATAAAGAAGATTCAAAGAGAGTGAGATGCCAGCTCCTTTCATTCAGTCAGTAGCTTCAAACATTTCTGGACGTTTTTCAATGGCAAAAATCAATGAATATTGTAAATGCACAAACAGTAATATCTCCACATTGCAAGGTGCAATTCTGAAATTTTTTGCTTTTTCCTGCTAATCCTAGCATGATAAAGAAGATTCAAAGAGAGTGAGATGCCAGCTCCTTTCATTCAGTCAGTAGCTTCAAACATTTCTGGACGTTTTTCAATGGCAAAAATCAATGAATATTGTAAATGCACAAACAGTAATATCTCCACATTGCAAGGTGCAATTCTGAAATTTTTTGCTTTTTCCTGCTAATCCTAGCATGATAAAGAAGATTCAAAGAGAGTGAGATGCCAGCTCCTTTTATTCAGTCAGTAGCTTCAAACATTTCTGGACGTTTTTCAAAGGCAAAAATCAATGAATATTGTAAATGCACAAACAGTAATATCTCCACATTGTAAGGTGCAATTCTGAAATTTTTTGCTTTTTCCTGCTAATCCTAGCATGATAAAGAAGATTCAAAGAGAGTGAGATGCCAGCTCCTTTCATTCAGTCAGTAGCTTCAAACATTTCTGGTATATGAATAACATGATGTTTTTCAATGGCAAAAATCAATGAATATTGTAAATGCACAAACAGTAATATCTCCACATTGCAAGGTGCAATTCTGAAATTTTTTGCTTTTTCCTGCTAATCCTAGCATGATAAAGAAGATTCAAAGAGAGTGAGATGCCAGCTCCTTTCATTCAGTCAGTAGCTTCAAACATTTCTGGACGTTTTTCAATGGCAAAAATCAATGAATATTGTAAATTCACAAACAGTAATATCTCCACATTGCAAGGTGCAATTCTGAAATTTTTTGCTTTTTCCTGCTAATCCTAGCATGATAAAGAAGATTCAAAGAGAGTGAGATGCCAGCTCCTTTCATTCAGTCAGTAGCTTCAAACATTTCTGGTATATGAATAACATGATGTTTTTCAATGGCAAAAATCAATGAATATTGTAAATGCACAAACAGTAATATCTCCACATTGCAAGGTGCAATTCTGAAATTTTTTGCTTTTTCCTGCTAATCCTAGCATGATAAAGAAGATTCAAAGAGAGTGAGATGCCAGCTCCTTTCATTCAGTCAGTAGCTTCAAACATTTCTGGACGTTTTTCAATGGCAAAAATCAATGAATATTGTAAATGCACAAACAGTAATATCTCCACATTGCAAGGTGCAATTCTGAAATTTTTTGCTTTTTCCTGCTAATCCTAGCATGATAAAGAAGATTCAAAGAGAGTGAGATGCCAGCTCCTTTCATTCAGTCAGTAGCTTCAAACATTTCTGGTGTATGAATAACATGATGTTTTTCACTGGCAAAAATCAATGAATATTGTAAATGCACAAACAGTAATATCTCCACATTGCAAGGTGCAATTCTGAAATTTTTTGCTTTTTCCTGCTAATCCTAGCATGATAAAGAAGATTCAAAGAGAGTGAGATGCCAGCTCCTTTCATTCTGTCAGTAGCTTCAAACATTTCTGGTATATGAATAACATGATGTTTTTCAATGGCAAAAATCAATGAATATTGTAAATGCACAAACAGTAATATCTCCACATTGCAAGGTGCAATTCTGAAATTTTTTGCTTTTTCCTGCTAATCCTAGCATGATAAAGAAGATTCAAAGAGAGTGAGATGCCAGCTCCTTTCATTCAGTCAGTAGCTTCAAACATTTCTGGACGTTTTTCAATGGCAAAAATCAATGAATATTGTAAATTCACAAACAGTAATATCTCCACATTGCAAGGTGCAATTCTGAAATGTTTTGCTTTTTCCGGCTAATCCTAGCATGATAAAGAAGATTCAAAGAGAGTGAGATGCCAGCTCCTTTCATTCAGTCAGTAGCTTCAAACATTTCTGGTATATGAATAACATGATGTTTTTCAATGGCAAAAATCAATGAATATTGTAAATGCACAAACAGTAATATCTCCACATTGCAAGGTGCAATTCTGAAATTTTTTGCTTTTTCCTGCTAATCCTAGCATGATAAAGAAGATTCAAAGAGAGTGAGATGCCAGCTCCTTTCATTCAGTCAGTAGCTTCAAACATTTCTGGACGTTTTTCAATGGCAAAAATCAATGAATATTGTAAATGCACAAACAGTAATATCTCCACATTGCAAGGTGCAATTCTGAAATTTTTTGCTTTTTCCTGCTAATCCTAGCATGATAAAGAAGATTCAAAGAGAGTGAGATGCCAGCTCCTTTCATTCAGTCAGTAGCTTCAAACATTTCTGGTATATGAATAACATGATGTTTTTCAATGGCAAAAATCAATGAATATTGTAAATGCACAAACAGTAATATCTCCACATTGCAAGGTGCAATTCTGAAATTTTTTGCTTTTTCCTGCTAATCCTAGCATGATAAAGAAGATTCAAAGAGAGTGAGATGCCAGCTCCTTTCATTCAGTCAGTAGCTTCAAACATTTCTGGACGTTTTTCAATGGCAAAAATCAATGAATATTGTAAATGCACAAACAGTAATATCTCCACATTGCAAGGTGCAATTCTGAAATTTTTTGCTTTTTCCTGCTAATCCTAGCATGATAAAGAAGATTCAAAGAGAGTGAGATGCCAGCTCCTTTCATTCAGTCAGTAGCTTCAAACATTTCTGGACGTTTTTCAATGGCAAAAATCAATGAATATTGTAAATGCACAAACAGTAATATCTCCACATTGCAAGGTGCAATTCTGAAATTTTTTGCTTTTTCCTGCTAATCCTAGCATGATAAAGAAGATTCAAAGAGAGTGAGATGCCAGCTCCTTTTATTCAGTCAGTAGCTTCAAACATTTCTGGACGTTTTTCAATGGCAAAAATCAATGAATATTGTAAATGCACAAACAGTAATATCTCCACATTGTAAGGTGCAATTCTGAAATTTTTTGCTTTTTCCTGCTAATCCTAGCATGATAAAGAAGATTCAAAGAGAGTGAGATGCCAGCTCCTTTCATTCAGTCAGTAGCTTCAAACATTTCTGGTATATGAATAACATGATGTTTTTCAATGGCAAAAATCAATGAATATTGTAAATGCACAAACAGTAATATCTCCACATTGCAAGGTGCAATTCTGAAATTTTTTGCTTTTTCCTGCTAATCCTAGCATGATAAAGAAGATTCAAAGAGAGTGAGATGCCAGCTCCTTTCATTCAGTCAGTAGCTTCAAACATTTCTGGACGTTTTTCAATGGCAAAAATCAATGAATATTGTAAATTCACAAACAGTAATATCTCCACATTGCAAGGTGCAATTCTGAAATTTTTTGCTTTTTCCTGCTAATCCTAGCATGATAAAGAAGATTCAAAGAGAGTGAGATGCCAGCTCCTTTCATTCAGTCAGTAGCTTCAAACATTTCTGGTATATGAATAACATGATGTTTTTCAATGGCAAAAATCAATGAATATTGTAAATGCACAAACAGTAATATCTCCACATTGCAAGGTGCAATTCTGAAATTTTTTGCTTTTTCCTGCTAATCCTAGCATGATAAAGAAGATTCAAAGAGAGTGAGATGCCAGCTCCTTTCATTCAGTCAGTAGCTTCAAACATTTCTGGACGTTTTTCAATGGCAAAAATCAATGAATATTGTAAATGCACAAACAGTAATATCTCCACATTGCAAGGTGCAATTCTGGAATTTTTTGCTTTTTCGTGCTAATCCTAGCATGATAAAGAAGATTCAAAGAGAGTGAGATGCCAGCTCCTTTCATTCAGTCAGTAGCTTCAAACATTTCTGGTATATGAATAACATGATGTTTTTCAATGGCAAAAATCAATGAATATTGTAAATGCACAAACAGTAATATCTCCACATTGCAAGGTGCAATTCTGAAATTTTTTGCTTTTTCCTGCTAATCCTAGCATGATAAAGAAGATTCAAAGAGAGTGAGATGCCAGCTCCTTTCATTCAGTCAGTAGCTTCAAACATTTCTGGTATATGAATAACATGATGTTTTTCAATGGCAAAAATCAATGAATATTGTAAATGCACAAACAGTAATATCTCCACATTGCAAGGTGCAATTCTGAAATTTTTTGCTTTTTCCTGCTAATCCTAGCATGATAAAGAAGATTCAAAGAGAGTGAGATGCCAGCTCCTTTCATTCAGTCAGTAGCTTCAAACATTTCTGGACGTTTTTCAATGGCAAAAATCAATGAATATTGTAAATTCACAAACAGTAATATCTCCACATTGCAAGGTGCAATTCTGAAATTTTTTGCTTTTTCCTGCTAATCCTAGCATGATAAAGAAGATTCAAAGAGAGTGAGATGCCAGCTCCTTTCATTCAGTCAGTAGCTTCAAACATTTCTGGTATATGAATAACATGATGTTTTTCAATGGCAAAAATCAATGAATATTGTAAATGCACAAACAGTAATATCTCCACATTGCAAGGTGCAATTCTGAAATTTTTTGCTTTTTCCTGCTAATCCTAGCATGATAAAGAAGATTCAAAGAGAGTGAGATGCCAGCTCCTTTCATTCAGTCAGTAGCTTCAAACATTTCTGGACGTTTTTCAATGGCAAAAATCAATGAATATTGTAAATGCACAAACAGTAATATCTCCACATTGCAAGGTGCAATTCTGAAATTTTTTGCTTTTTCCTGCTAATCCTAGCATGATAAAGAAGATTCAAAGAGAGTGAGATGCCAGCTCCTTTCATTCAGTCAGTAGCTTCAAACATTTCTGGTATATGAATAACATGATGTTTTTCAATGGCAAAAATCAATGAATATTGTAAATGCACAAACAGTAATATCTCCACATTGCAAGGTGCAATTCTGAAATTTTTTGCTTTTTCCTGCTAATCCTAGCATGATAAAGAAGATTCAAAGAGAGTGAGATGCCAGCTCCTTTCATTCAGTCAGTAGCTTCAAACATTTCTGGACGTTTTTCAATGGCAAAAATCAATGAATATTGTAAATGCACAAACAGTAATATCTCCACATTGCAAGGTGCAATTCTGAAATTTTTTGCTTTTTCCTGCTAATCCTAGCATGATAAAGAAGATTCAAAGAGAGTGAGATGCCAGCTCCTTTCATTCAGTCAGTAGCTTCAAACATTTCTGGACGTTTTTCAATGGCAAAAATCAATGAATATTGTAAATGCACAAACAGTAATATCTCCACATTGCAAGGTGCAATTCTGAAATTTTTTGCTTTTTCCTGCTAATCCTAGCATGATAAAGAAGATTCAAAGAGAGTGAGATGCCAGCTCCTTTCATTCAGTCAGTAGCTTCAAACATTTCTGGTATATGAATAACATGATGTTTTTCAATGGCAAAAATCAATGAATATTGTAAATGCACAAACAGTAATATCTCCACATTGCAAGGTGCAATTCTGAAATTTTTTGCTTTTTCCTGCTAATCCTAGCATGATAAAGAAGATTCAAAGAGAGTGAGATGCCAGCTCCTTTCATTCAGTCAGCAGCTTCAAACATTTCTGGACGTTTTTCAATGGCAAAAATCAATGAATATTGTAAATTCACAAACAGTAATATCTCCACATTGCAAGGTGCAATTCTGAAATTTTTTGCTTTTTCCTGCTAATCCTAGCATGATAAAGAAGATTCAAAGAGAGTGGGATGCCAGCTCCTTTCATTCAGTCAGTAGCTTCAAACATTTCTGGTATATGAATAACATGATGTTTTTCAATGGCAAAAATCAATGAATATTGTAAATGCACAAACAGTAATATCTCCACATTGCAAGGTGCAATTCTGAAATTTTTTGCTTTTTCCTGCTAATCCTAGCATGATAAAGAAGATTCAAAGAGAGTGAGATGCCAGCTCCTTTCATTCAGTCAGTAGCTTCAAACATTTCTGGACGTTTTTCAATGGCAAAAATCAATGAATATTGTAAATGCACAAACAGTAATATCTCCACATTGCAAGGTGCAATTCTGAAATTTTTTGCTTTTTCCTGCTAATCCTAGCATGATAAAGAAGATTCAAAGAGAGTGAGATGCCAGCTCCTTTCATTCAGTCAGTAGCTTCAAACATTTCTGGTATATGAATAACATGATGTTTTTCAATGGCAAAAATCAATGAATATTGTAAATGCACAAACAGTAATATCTCCACATTGCAAGGTGCAATTCTGAAATTTTTTGCTTTTTCCTGCTAATCCTAGCATGATAAAGAAGATTCAAAGAGAATGAGATGCCAGCTCCTTTCATTCAGTCAGTAGCTTCAAACATTTCTGGACGTTTTTCAATGGCAAAAATCAATGAATATTGTAAATGCACAAACAGTAATATCTCCACATTGCAAGGTGCAATTCTGAAATTTTTTGCTTTTTCCTGCTAATCCTAGCATGATAAAGAAGATTCAAAGAGAGTGAGATGCCAGCTCCTTTCATTCAGTCAGTAGCTTCAAACATTTCTGGATGTTTTTCAATGGCAAAAATCAATGAATATTGTAAATGCACAAACAGTAATATCTCCACATTGCAAGGTGCAATTCTGAAATTTTTTCCTTTTTGCTGCTAATCCTAGCATGATAAAGAAGATTCAAAGAGAGTGAGATGCCAGCTCCTTTCATTCAGTCAGTAGCTTCAAACATTTCTGGTATATGAATAACATGATGTTTTTCAATGGCAAAAATCAATGAATATTGTAAATGCACAAACAGTAATATCTCCACAATGCAAGGTGCAATTCTGAAATTTTTTGCTTTTTCCTGCTAATCCTAGCATGATAAAGAAGATTCAAAGAGAGTGAGATGCCAGCTCCTTTCATTCAGTCAGTAGCTTCAAACATTTCTGGACGTTTTTCAATGGCAAAAATCAATGAATATTGTAAATGCACAAACAGTAATATCTCCACATTGTAAGGTGCAATTCTGAAATTTTTTGCTTTTTCCTGCTAATCCTAGCATGATAAAGAAGATTCAAAGAGAGTGAGATGCCAGCTCCTTTCATTCAGTCAGTAGCTTCAAACATTTCTGGTATATGAATAACATGATGTTTTTCAATGGCAAAAATCAATGAATATTGTAAATGCACAAACAGTAATATCTCCACATTGCAAGGTGCAATTCTGAAATTTTTTGCTTTTTCCTGCTAATCCTAGCATGATAAAGAAGATTCAAAGAGAGTGAGATGCCAGCTCCTTTCATTCAGTCAGTAGCTTCAAACATTTCTGGACGTTTTTCAATGGCAAAAATCAATGAATATTGTAAATTCACAAACAGTAATATCTCCACATTGCAAGGTGCAATTTTGAAATTTTTTGCTTTTTCCTGCTAATCCTAGCATGATAAAGAAGATTCAAAGAGAGTGAGAGGCCAGCTCCTTTCATTCAGTCAGTAGCTTCAAACATTTCTGGTATATGAATAACATGATGTTTTTCAATGGCAAAAATCAATGAATATTGTAAATGCACAAACAGTAATATCTCCACATTGCAAGGTGCAATTCTGAAATTTTTTGCTTTTTCCTGCTAATCCTAGCATAATAAAGAAGATTCAAAGAGAGTGAGATGCCAGCTCCTTTCATTCAGTCAGTAGCTTCAAACATTTCTGGACGTTTTTCAATGGCAAAAATCAATGAATATTGTAAATGCACAAACAGTAATATCTCCACATTGCAAGGTGCAATTCTGAAATTTTTTGCTTTTTCCTGCTAATCCTAGCATGATAAAGAAGATTCAAAGAGAGTGAGATGCCAGCTCCTTTCATTCAGTCAGTAGCTTCAAACATTTCTGGTATATGAATAACATGATGTTTTTCAATGGCAAAAATCAATGAATATTGTAAATGCACAAACAGTAATATCTCCACATTGCAAGGTGCAATTCTGAAATTTTTTGCTTTTTCCTGCTCATCCTAGCATGATAAAGAAGATTCAAAGAGAGTGAGATGCCAGCTCCTTTCATTCAGTCAGTAGCTTCAAACATTTCTGGACGTTTTTCAATGGCAAAAATCAATGAATATTGTAAATTCACAAACAGTAATATCTCCACATTGCAAGGTGCAATTCTGAAATTTTTTGCTTTTTCCTGCTAATCCTAGCATGATAAAGAAGATTCAAAGAGGGTGAGATGCCAGCTCCTTTCATTCAGTCAGTAGCTTCAAACATTTCTGGTATATGAATAACATGATGTTTTTCAATGGCAAAAATCAATGAATATTGTAAATGGACAAACAGTAATATCTCCACATTGCAGGGTGCAATTCTGAAATTTTTTGCTTTTTCCTGCTAATCCTAGCATGATAAAGAAGATTCAAAGAGAGTGAGATGCCAGCTCCTTTCATTCAGTCAGTAGCTTCAAACATTTCTGGACGTTTTTCAATGGCAAAAATCAATGAATATTGTAAATGCACAAACAGTAATATCTCCACATTGCAAGGTGCAATTCTGAAATTTTTTGCTTTTTCCTGCTAATCCTAGCATGATAAAGAAGATTCAAAGAGAGTGAGATGCCAGCTCCTTTCATTCAGTCAGTAGCTTCAAACATTTCTGGTATATGAATAACATGATGTTTTTCAATGGCAAAAATCAATGAATATTGTAAATGCACAAACAGTAATATCTCCACATTGCAAGGTGCAATTCTGAAATTTTTTGCTTTTTCCTGCTAATCCTAGCATGATAAAGAAGATTCAAAGAGAGTGAGATGCCAGCTCCTTTCATTCAGTCAGTAGCTTCAAACATTTCTGGACGTTTTTCAATGGCAAAAATCAATGAATATTGTAAATGCACAAACAGTAATATCTCCACATTGCAAGGTGCAATTCTGAAATTTTTTGCTTTTTCCTGCTAATCCTAGCATGATAAAGAAGATTCAAAGAGCGTGAGATGCCAGCTCCTTTCATTCAGTCAGTAGCTTCAAACATTTCTGGATGTTTTTCAATGGCAAAAATCAATGAATATTGTAAATGCACAAACAGTAATATCTCCACATTGCAAGGTGCAATTCTGAAATTTTTTGCTTTTTGCTGCTAATCCTAGCATGATAAAGAAGATTCAAAGAGAGTGAGATGCCAGCTCCTTTCATTCAGTCAGTAGCTTCAAACATTTCTGGTATATGAATAACATGATGTTTTTCAATGGCAAAAATCAATGAATATTGTAAATGCACAAACAGTAATATCTCCACAATGCAAGGTGCAATTCTGAAATTTTTTGCTTTTTCCTGCTAATCCTAGCATGATAAAGAAGATTCAAAGAGAGTGAGATGCCAGCTCCTTTAATTCAGTCAGTAGCTTCAAACATTTCTGGACGTTTTTCAATGGCAAAAATCAATGAATATTGTAAATGCACAAACAGTAATATCTCCACATTGTAAGGTGCAATTCTGAAATTTTTTGCTTTTTCCTGCTAATCCTAGCATGATAAAGAAGATTCAAAGAGAGTGAGATGCCAGCTCCTTTCATTCAGTCAGTAGCTTCAAACATTTCTGGTATATGAATAACATGTTTTTCAATGGCAAAAATCAATGAATATTGTAAATGCACAAACAGTAATATCTCCACATTGCAAGGTGCAATTCTGAAATTTTTTGCTTTTTCCTGCTAATCCTAGCATGATAAAGAAGATTCAAAGAGAGTGAGATGCCAGCTCCTTTCATTCAGTCAGTAGCTTCAAACATTTCTGGACGTTTTTCAATGGCAAAAATCAATGAATATTGTAAATTCACAAACAGTAATATCTCCACATTGCAAGGTGCAATTCTGAAATTTTTTGCTTTTTCCTGCTAATCCTAGCATGATAAAGAAGATTCAAAGAGAGTGAGATGCCAGCTCCTTTCATTCAGTCAGTAGCTTCAAACATTTCTGGTATATGAATAACATGATGTTTTTCAATGGCAAAAATCAATGAATATTGTAAATGCACAAACAGAAATATCTCCACATTGCAAGGTGCAATTCTGAAATTTTTTGCTTTTTCCTGCTAATCCTAGCATGATAAAGAAGATTCAAAGAGAGTGAGATGCCAGCTCCTTTCATTCAGTCAGTAGCTTCAAACATTTCTGGACGTTTTTCAATGGCAAAAATCAATGAATATTGTAAATGCACAAACAGTAATATCTCCACATTGCAAGGTGCAATTCTGAAATTTTTTGCTTTTTCCTGCTAATCCTAGCATGATAAAGAAGATTCAAAGAGAGTGAGATGCCAGCTCCTTTCATTCAGTCAGTAGCTTCAAACATTTCTGGTATATGAATAACATGATGTTTTTCAATGGCAAAAATCAATGAATATTGTAAATGCACAAACAGTAATATCTCCACATTGCAAGGTGCAATTCTGAAATTTTTTGCTTTTTCCTGCTAATCCTAGCATGATAAAGAAGATTCAAAGAGAGTGAGATGCCAGCTCCTTTCATTCAGTCAGTAGCTTCAAACATTTCTGGACGTTTTTCAATGGCAAAAATCAATGAATATTGTAAATGCACAAACAGTAATATCTCCACATTGCAAGGTGCAATTCTGAAATTTTTTGCTTTTTCCTGCTAATCCTAGCATGATAAAGAAGATTCAAAGAGAGTGAGATGCCAGCTCCTTTCATTCAGTCAGTAGCTTCAAACATTTCTGGACGTTTTTCAATGTCAAAAATCAATGAATATTGTAAATGCACAAACAGTAATATCTCCACATTGCAAGGTGCAATTCTGAAATTTTTTGCTTTTTCCTGCTAATCCTAGCATGATAAAGAAGATTCAAAGAGAGTGAGATGCCAGCTCCTTTCATTCAGTCAGTAGCTTCAAACATTTCTGGTATATGAATAACATGATGTTTTTCAATGGCAAAAATCAATGAATATTGTAAATGCACAAACAGTAATATCTCCACATTGCAAGGTGCAATTCTGAAATTTTTTGCTTTTTCCTGCTAATCCTAGCATGATAAAGAAGATTCAAAGAGAGTGAGATGCCAGCTCCTTTCATTCAGTCAGTAGCTTCAAACATTTCTGGACGTTTTTCAATGGCAAAAATCAATGAATATTGTAAATTCACAAACAGTAATATCTCCACATTGCAAGGTGCAATTCTGAAATTTTTTGCTTTTTCCTGCTAATCCTAGCATGATAAAGAAGATTCAAAGAGGGTGAGATGCCAGCTCCTTTCATTCAGTCAGTAGCTTCAAACATTTCTGGTATATGAATAACATGATGTTTTTCAATGGCAAAAATCAATGAATATTGTAAATGGACAAACAGTAATATCTCCACATTGCAGGGTGCAATTCTGAAATTTTTTGCTTTTTCCTGCTAATCCTAGCATGATAAAGAAGATTCAAAGAGAGTGAGATGCCAGCTCCTTTTATTCAGTCAGTAGCTTCAAACATTTCTGGAACGTTTTTCATTGGCAAAAATCAATGAATATTGTAAATGCACAAACAGTAATATCTCCACATTGCAAGGTGCAATTCTGAATTTTTTTGCTTTTTCCTGCTAATCCTAGCATGGTAAAGAAGATTCAAAGAGAGTGAGATGCCAGCTCCTTTCATTCAGTCAGTAGCTTCAAACATTTCTGGTATATGAATAACATGATGTTTTTCAATGGCAAAAATCAATGAATATTGTAAATGCACAAACAGTAATATCTCCACATTGCAAGGTGCAATTCTGAAATTTTTTGCTTTTTCCTGCTAATCCTAGCATGATAAAGAAGATTCAAAGAGAGTGAGATGCCAGCTCCTTTCATTCAGTCAGTAGCTTCAAACATTTCTGGTATATGAATAACATGATGTTTTTCAATGGCAAAAATCAATGAATAATGTAAATGCACAAACAGTAATATCTCCACATTGCAAGGTGCAATTCTGAATTTTTTTGCTTTTTCCTGCTAATCCTAGCATGATAAAGAAGATTCAAAGAGAGTGAGATGCCAGCTCCTTTCATTCAGTCAGTAGCTTCAAACATTTCTGGACGTTTTTCAATGGCAAAAATCAATGAATATTGTAAATGCACAAACAGTAATATCTCCACATTGCAAGGTGCAATTCTGAATTTTTTTGCTTTTTCCTGCTAATCCTAGCATGATAAAGAAGATTCAAAGAGAGTGAGATGCCAGCTCCTTTCATTCAGTCAGTAGCTTCAAACATTTCTGGATGTTTTTCAATGGCAAAAATCAATGAATATTGTAAATGCACAAACAGTAATATCTCCACATTGCAAGGTGCAATTCTGAATTTTTTTGCTTTTTCCTGCTAATCCTAGCATGATAAAGAAGATTCAAAGAGAGTGAGATGCCAGCTCCTTTCATTCAGTCAGTAGCTTCAAACATTTCTGGTATATGAATAACATGATGTTTTTCAATGGCAAAAATCAATGAATATTGTAAATGCACAAACAGTAATATCTCCACAATGCAAGGTGCAATTCTGAAATTTTTTGCTTTTTCCTGCTAATCCTAGCATGATAAAGAAGATTCAAAGAGAGTGAGATGCCAGCTCCTTTCATTCAGTCAGTAGCTTCAAACATTTCTGGTATATGAATAACATGATGTTTTTCAATGTCAAAAATCAATGAATATTGTAAATGCACAAACAGTAATATCTCCACATTGCAAGGTGCAATTCTGAAATTTTTTGCTTTTTCCTGCTAATCCTAGCATGATAAAGAAGATTCAAAGAGAGTGAGATGCCAGCTCCTTTCATTCAGTCAGTAGCTTCAAACATTTCTGGACGTTTTTCAATGGCAAAAATCAATGAATATTGTAAATGCACAAACAGTAATATCTCCACATTGCAAGGTGCAATTCTGAAATTTTTTGCTTTTTCCTGCTAATCCTAGCATGATAAAGAAGATTCAAAGAGAGTGAGATGCCAGCTCCTTTCATTCAGTCAGTAGCTTCAAACATTTCTGGTATATGAATAACATGATGTTTTTCAATGGCAAAAATCAATGAATATTGTAAATGCACAAACAGTAATATCTCCACATTGCAAGGTGCAATTCTGAAATTTTTTGCTTTTTCCTGCTAATCCTAGCATGATAAAGAAGATTCAAAGAGAGTGAGATGCCAGCTCCTTTCATTCAGTCAGTAGCTTCAAACATTTCTGGACGTTTTTCAATGGCAAAAATCAATGAATATTGTAAATGCACAAACAGTAATATCTCCACATTGCAAGGTGCAATTCTGAAATTTTTTGCTTTTTCCTGCTAATCCTAGCATGATAAAGAAGATTCAAAGAGAGTGAGATGCCAGCTCCTTTCATTCAGTCAGTAGCTTCAAACATTTCTGGACGTTTTTCAATGTCAAAAATCAATGAATATTGTAAATGCACAAACAGTAATATCTCCACATTGCAAGGTGCAATTCTGAAATTTTTTGCTTTTTCCTGCTAATCCTAGCATGATAAAGAAGATTCAAAGAGAGTGAGATGCCAGCTCCTTTCATTCAGTCAGTAGCTTCAAACATTTCTGGTATATGAATAACATGATGTTTTTCAATGGCAAAAATCAATGAATATTGTAAATGCACAAACAGTAATATCTCCACATTGCAAGGTGCAATTCTGAAATTTTTTGCTTTTTCCTGCTAATCCTAGCATGATAAAGAAGATTCAAAGAGAGTGAGATGCCAGCTCCTTTCATTCAGTCAGTAGCTTCAAACATTTCTGGACGTTTTTCAATGGCAAAAATCAATGAATATTGTAAATTCACAAACAGTAATATCTCCACATTGCAAGGTGCAATTCTGAAATTTTTTGCTTTTTCCTGCTAATCCTAGCATGATAAAGAAGATTCAAAGAGGGTGAGATGCCAGCTCCTTTCATTCAGTCAGTAGCTTCAAACATTTCTGGTATATGAATAACATGATGTTTTTCAATGGCAAAAATCAATGAATATTGTAAATGGACAAACAGTAATATCTCCACATTGCAGGGTGCAATTCTGAAATTTTTTGCTTTTTCCTGCTAATCCTAGCATGATAAAGAAGATTCAAAGAGAGTGAGATGCCAGCTCCTTTTATTCAGTCAGTAGCTTCAAACATTTCTGGAACGTTTTTCATTGGCAAAAATCAATGAATATTGTAAATGCACAAACAGTAATATCTCCACATTGCAAGGTGCAATTCTGAAATTTTTTGCTTTTTCCTGCTAATCCTAGCATGGTAAAGAAGATTCAAAGAGAGTGAGATGCCAGCTCCTTTCATTCAGTCAGTAGCTTCAAACATTTCTGGTATATGAATAACATGATGTTTTTCAATGGCAAAAATCAATGAATATTGTAAATGCACAAACAGTAATATCTCCACATTGCAAGGTGCAATTCTGAAATTTTTTGCTTTTTCCTGCTAATCCTAGCATGATAAAGAAGATTCAAAGAGAGTGAGATGCCAGCTCCTTTCATTCAGTCAGTAGCTTCAAACATTTCTGGACGTTTTTCAATGGCAAAAATCAATGAATATTGTAAATGCACAAACAGTAATATCTCCACATTGCAAGGTGCAATTCTGAAATTTTTTGCTTTTTCCTGCTAATCCTAGCATGATAAAGAAGATTCAAAGAGAGTGAGATGCCAGCTCCTTTCATTCAGTCAGTAGCTTCAAACATTTCTGGTATCTGAATAACATGATGTTTTTCAATGGCAAAAATCAATGAATATTGTAAATGCACAAACAGTAATATCTCCACATTGCAAGGTGCAATTCTGAAATTTTTTGCTTTTTCCTGCTAATCCTAGCATGATAAAGAAGATTCAAAGAGAGTGAGATGCCAGCTCCTTTCATTCAGTCAGTAGCTTCAAACATTTCTGGACGTTTTTCAATGGCAAAAATCAATGAATATTGTAAATGCACAAACAGTAATATCTCCACATTGCAAGGTGCAATTCTGAAATTTTTTGCTTTTTCCTGCTAATCCTAGCATGATAAAGAAGATTCAAAGAGAGTGAGATGCCAGCTCCTTTCATTCAGTCAGTAGCTTCAAACATTTCTGGACGTTTTTCAATGTCAAAAATCAATGAATATTGTAAATGCACAAACAGTAATATCTCCACATTGCAAGGTGCAATTCTGAAATTTTTTGCTTTTTCCTGCTAATCCTAGCATGATAAAGAAGATTCAAAGAGAGTGAGATGCCAGCTCCTTTCATTCAGTCAGTAGCTTCAAACATTTCTGGTATATGAATAACATGATGTTTTTCAATGGCAAAAATCAATGAATATTGTAAATGCACAAACAGTAATATCTCCACATTGCAAGGTGCAATTCTGAAATTTTTTGCTTTTTCCTGCTAATCCTAGCATGATAAAGAAGATTCAAAGAGAGTGAGATGCCAGCTCCTTTCATTCAGTCAGTAGCTTCAAACATTTCTGGACGTTTTTCAATGGCAAAAATCAATGAATATTGTAAATTCACAAACAGTAATATCTCCACATTGCAAGGTGCAATTCTGAAATTTTTTGCTTTTTCCTGCTAATCCTAGCATGATAAAGAAGATTCAAAGAGGGTGAGATGCCAGCTCCTTTCATTCAGTCAGTAGCTTCAAACATTTCTGGTATATGAATAACATGATGTTTTTCAATGGCAAAAATCAATGAATATTGTAAATGGACAAACAGTAATATCTCCACATTGCAGGGTGCAATTCTGAAATTTTTTGCTTTTTCCTGCTAATCCTAGCATGATAAAGAAGATTCAAAGAGAGTGAGATGCCAGCTCCTTTTATTCAGTCAGTAGCTTCAAACATTTCTGGAACGTTTTTCATTGGCAAAAATCAATGAATATTGTAAATGCACAAACAGTAATATCTCCACATTGCAAGGTGCAATTCTGAAATTTTTTGCTTTTTCCTGCTAATCCTAGCATGGTAAAGAAGATTCAAAGAGAGTGAGATGCCAGCTCCTTTCATTCAGTCAGTAGCTTCAAACATTTCTGGTATATGAATAACATGATGTTTTTCAATGGCAAAAATCAATGAATATTGTAAATGCACAAACAGTAATATCTCCACATTGCAAGGTGCAATTCTGAAATTTTTTGCTTTTTCCTGCTAATCCTAGCATGATAAAGAAGATTCAAAGAGAGTGAGATGCCAGCTCCTTTCATTCAGTCAGTAGCTTCAAACATTTCTGGTATATGAATAACATGATGTTTTTCAATGGCAAAAATCAATGAATAATGTAAATGCACAAACAGTAATATCTCCACATTGCAAGGTGCAATTCTGAATTTTTTTGCTTTTTCCTGCTAATCCTAGCATGATAAAGAAGATTCAAAGAGAGTGAGATGCCAGCTCCTTTCATTCAGTCAGTAGCTTCAAACATTTCTGGACGTTTTTCAATGGCAAAAATCAATGAATATTGTAAATGCACAAACAGTAATATCTCCACATTGCAAGGTGCAATTCTGAATTTTTTTGCTTTTTCCTGCTAATCCTAGCATGATAAAGAAGATTCAAAGAGAGTGAGATGCCAGCTCCTTTCATTCAGTCAGTAGCTTCAAACATTTCTGGATGTTTTTCAATGGCAAAAATCAATGAATATTGTAAATGCACAAACAGTAATATCTCCACATTGCAAGGTGCAATTCTGAATTTTTTTGCTTTTTCCTGCTAATCCTAGCATGATAAAGAAGATTCAAAGAGAGTGAGATGCCAGCTCCTTTCATTCAGTCAGTAGCTTCAAACATTTCTGGTATATGAATAACATGATGTTTTTCAATGGCAAAAATCAATGAATATTGTAAATGCACAAACAGTAATATCTCCACAATGCAAGGTGCAATTCTGAAATTTTTTGCTTTTTCCTGCTAATCCTAGCATGATAAAGAAGATTCAAAGAGAGTGAGATGCCAGCTCCTTTCATTCAGTCAGTAGCTTCAAACATTTCTGGTATATGAATAACATGATGTTTTTCAATGTCAAAAATCAATGAATATTGTAAATGCACAAACAGTAATATCTCCACATTGCAAGGTGCAATTCTGAAATTTTTTGCTTTTTCCTGCTAATCCTAGCATGATAAAGAAGATTCAAAGAGAGTGAGATGCCAGCTCCTTTCATTCAGTCAGTAGCTTCAAACATTTCTGGACGTTTTTCAATGGCAAAAATCAATGAATATTGTAAATGCACAAACAGTAATATCTCCACATTGCAAGGTGCAATTCTGAAATTTTTTGCTTTTTCCTGCTAATCCTAGCATGATAAAGAAGATTCAAAGAGAGTGAGATGCCAGCTCCTTTCATTCAGTCAGTAGCTTCAAACATTTCTGGTATATGAATAACATGATGTTTTTCAATGTCAAAAATCAATGAATATTGTAAATGCACAAACAGTAATATCTCCACATTGCAAGGTGCAATTCTGAAATTTTTTGCTTTTTCCTGCTAATCCTAGCATGATAAAGAAGATTCAAAGAGAGTGAGATGCCAGCTCCTTTCATTCAGTCAGTAGCTTCAAACATTTCTGGACGTTTTTCAATGGCAAAAATCAATGAATATTGTAAATGCACAAACAGTAATATCTCCACATTGCAAGGTGCAATTCTGAAATTTTTTGCTTTTTCCTGCTAATCCTAGCATGATAAAGAAGATTCAAAGAGAGTGAGATGCCAGCTCCTTTCATTCAGTCAGTAGCTTCAAACATTTCTGGACGTTTTTCAATGGCAAAAATCAATGAATATTGTAAATGCACAAACAGTAATATCTCCACATTACAAGGTGCAATTCTGAAATTTTTTGCTTTTTCCTGCTAATCCTAGCATGATAAAGAAGATTCAAAGAGAGTGAGATGCCAGCTCCTTTCATTCAGTCAGTAGCTTCAAACATTTCTGGACGTTTTTCAATGGCAAAAATCAATGAATATTGTAAATGCACAAACAGTAATATCTCCACATTGCAAGGTGCAATTCTGAAATTTTTTGCTTTTTCCTGCTAACCCTAGCATGATAAAGAAGATTCAAAGAGAGCGAGATGCCAGCTTCTTTCATTCAGTCAGTAGCATCAAACATTTCTGGTATATGAATAACATGATGTTTTTCAATGGCAAAAATCAATGAATATTGGAAATGCACAAACAGTAATATCTCCACATTGCAAGGTGCAATTCTGAAATTTTTTGCTTTTTCCTGCTAATCCTAGCATGATAAAGAAGATTCAAAGAGAGTGAGATGCCAGCTCCTTTCATTCAGTCAGTAGCTTCAAACATTTCTGGTATATGAATAACATGATGTTTTTCAATGGCAAAAATCAATGAATATTGTAAATGCACAAACAGTAATATCTCCACATTGCAAGGTGCAATTCTGAATTTTTTTGCTTTTTCCTGCTAATCCTAGCATGATAAAGAAGATTCAAAGAGAGTGAGATGCCAGCTCCTTTCATTCAGTCAGTAGCTTCAAATATTTCTGGATGTTTTTCAATGGCAAAAATCAATGAATATTGTAAATGCACAAACAGTAATATCTCCACATTGCAAGGTGCAATTCTGAAATTTTTTGCTTTTTCCTGCTAATCCTAGCATGATAAAGAAGATTCAAAGAGAGTGAGATGCCAGCTCCTTTCATTCAGTCAGTAGCTTCAAACATTTCTGGTATATGAATAACATGATGTTTTTCAATGGCAAAAATCAATGAATATTGTAAATGCACAAACAGTAATATCTCCACAATGCAAGGTGCAATTCTGAAATTTTTTGCTTTTTCCTGCTAATCCTAGCATGATAAAGAAGATTCAAAGAGAGTGAGATGCCAGCTCCTTTCATTCAGTCAGTAGCTTCAAACATTTCTGGTATATGAATAACATGATGTTTTTCAATGTCAAAAATCAATGAATATTGTAAATGCACAAACAGTAATATCTCCACATTGCAAGGTGCAATTCTGAAATTTTTTGCTTTTTCCTGCTAATCCTAGCATGATAAAGAAGATTCAAAGAGAGTGAGATGCCAGCTCCTTTCATTCAGTCAGTAGCTTCAAACATTTCTGGACGTTTTTCAATGGCAAAAATCAATGAATATTGTAAATTCACAAACAGTAATATCTCCACATTGCAAGGTGCAATTCTGAAATTTTTTGCTTTTTCCTGCTAATCCTAGCATGATAAAGAAGATTCAAAGAGGGTGAGATGCCAGCTCCTTTCATTCAGTCAGTAGCTTCAAACATTTCTGGTATATGAATAACATGATGTTTTTCAATGGCAAAAATCAATGAATATTGTAAATGGACAAACAGTAATATCTCCACATTGCAGGGTGCAATTCTGAAATTTTTTGCTTTTTCCTGCTAATCCTAGCATGATAAAGAAGATTCAAAGAGAGTGAGATGCCAGCTCCTTTTATTCAGTCAGTAGCTTCAAACATTTCTGGAACGTTTTTCATTGGCAAAAATCAATGAATATTGTAAATGCACAAACAGTAATATCTCCACATTGCAAGGTGCAATTCTGAAATTTTTTGCTTTTTCCTGCTAATCCTAGCATGGTAAAGAAGATTCAAAGAGAGTGAGATGCCAGCTCCTTTCATTCAGTCAGTAGCTTCAAACATTTCTGGTATATGAATAACATGATGTTTTTCAATGGCAAAAATCAATGAATATTGTAAATGCACAAACAGTAATATCTCCACATTGCAAGGTGCAATTCTGAAATTTTTTGCTTTTTCCTGCTAATCCTAGCATGATAAAGAAGATTCAAAGAGAGTGAGATGCCAGCTCCTTTCATTCAGTCAGTAGCTTCAAACATTTCTGGTATATGAATAACATGATGTTTTTCAATGGCAAAAATCAATGAATAATGTAAATGCACAAACAGTAATATCTCCACATTGCAAGGTGCAATTCTGAATTTTTTTGCTTTTTCCTGCTAATCCTAGCATGATAAAGAAGATTCAAAGAGAGTGAGATGCCAGCTCCTTTCATTCAGTCAGTAGCTTCAAACATTTCTGGACGTTTTTCAATGGCAAAAATCAATGAATATTGTAAATGCACAAACAGTAATATCTCCACATTGCAAGGTGCAATTCTGAATTTTTTTGCTTTTTCCTGCTAATCCTAGCATGATAAAGAAGATTCAAAGAGAGTGAGATGCCAGCTCCTTTCATTCAGTCAGTAGCTTCAAACATTTCTGGATGTTTTTCAATGGCAAAAATCAATGAATATTGTAAATGCACAAACAGTAATATCTCCACATTGCAAGGTGCAATTCTGAATTTTTTTGCTTTTTCCTGCTAATCCTAGCATGATAAAGAAGATTCAAAGAGAGTGAGATGCCAGCTCCTTTCATTCAGTCAGTAGCTTCAAACATTTCTGGTATATGAATAACATGATGTTTTTCAATGGCAAAAATCAATGAATATTGTAAATGCACAAACAGTAATATCTCCACAATGCAAGGTGCAATTCTGAAATTTTTTGCTTTTTCCTGCTAATCCTAGCATGATAAAGAAGATTCAAAGAGAGTGAGATGCCAGCTCCTTTCATTCAGTCAGTAGCTTCAAACATTTCTGGTATATGAATAACATGATGTTTTTCAATGTCAAAAATCAATGAATATTGTAAATGCACAAACAGTAATATCTCCACATTGCAAGGTGCAATTCTGAAATTTTTTGCTTTTTCCTGCTAATCCTAGCATGATAAAGAAGATTCAAAGAGAGTGAGATGCCAGCTCCTTTCATTCAGTCAGTAGCTTCAAACATTTCTGGACGTTTTTCAATGGCAAAAATCAATGAATATTGTAAATGCACAAACAGTAATATCTCCACATTGCAAGGTGCAATTCTGAAATTTTTTGCTTTTTCCTGCTAATCCTAGCATGATAAAGAAGATTCAAAGAGAGTGAGATGCCAGCTCCTTTCATTCAGTCAGTAGCTTCAAACATTTCTGGTATATGAATAACATGATGTTTTTCAATGTCAAAAATCAATGAATATTGTAAATGCACAAACAGTAATATCTCCACATTGCAAGGTGCAATTCTGAAATTTTTTGCTTTTTCCTGCTAATCCTAGCATGATAAAGAAGATTCAAAGAGAGTGAGATGCCAGCTCCTTTCATTCAGTCAGTAGCTTCAAACATTTCTGGACGTTTTTCAATGGCAAAAATCAATGAATATTGTAAATGCACAAACAGTAATATCTCCACATTGCAAGGTGCAATTCTGAAATTTTTTGCTTTTTCCTGCTAATCCTAGCATGATAAAGAAGATTCAAAGAGAGTGAGATGCCAGCTCCTTTCATTCAGTCAGTAGCTTCAAACATTTCTGGACGTTTTTCAATGGCAAAAATCAATGAATATTGTAAATGCACAAACAGTAATATCTCCACATTACAAGGTGCAATTCTGAAATTTTTTGCTTTTTCCTGCTAATCCTAGCATGATAAAGAAGATTCAAAGAGAGTGAGATGCCAGCTCCTTTCATTCAGTCAGTAGCTTCAAACATTTCTGGACGTTTTTCAATGGCAAAAATCAATGAATATTGTAAATGCACAAACAGTAATATCTCCACATTGCAAGGTGCAATTCTGAAATTTTTTGCTTTTTCCTGCTAACCCTAGCATGATAAAGAAGATTCAAAGAGAGCGAGATGCCAGCTTCTTTCATTCAGTCAGTAGCATCAAACATTTCTGGTATATGAATAACATGATGTTTTTCAATGGCAAAAATCAATGAATATTGGAAATGCACAAACAGTAATATCTCCACATTGCAAGGTGCAATTCTGAAATTTTTTGCTTTTTCCTGCTAATCCTAGCATGATAAAGAAGATTCAAAGAGAGTGAGATGCCAGCTCCTTTCATTCAGTCAGTAGCTTCAAACATTTCTGGTATATGAATAACATGATGTTTTTCAATGGCAAAAATCAATGAATATTGTAAATGCACAAACAGTAATATCTCCACATTGCAAGGTGCAATTCTGAATTTTTTTGCTTTTTCCTGCTAATCCTAGCATGATAAAGAAGATTCAAAGAGAGTGAGATGCCAGCTCCTTTCATTCAGTCAGTAGCTTCAAATATTTCTGGATGTTTTTCAATGGCAAAAATCAATGAATATTGTAAATGCACAAACAGTAATATCTCCACATTGCAAGGTGCAATTCTGAAATTTTTTGCTTTTTCCTGCTAATCCTAGCATGATAAAGAAGATTCAAAGAGAGTGAGATGCCAGCTCCTTTCATTCAGTCAGTAGCTTCAAACATTTCTGGTATATGAATAACATGATGTTTTTCAATGGCAAAAATCAATGAATATTGTAAATGCACAAACAGTAATATCTCCACAATGCAAGGTGCAATTCTGAAATTTTTTGCTTTTTCCTGCTAATCCTAGCATGATAAAGAAGATTCAAAGAGAGTGAGATGCCAGCTCCTTTCATTCAGTCAGTAGCTTCAAACATTTCTGGTATATGAATAACATGATGTTTTTCAATGTCAAAAATCAATGAATATTGTAAATGCACAAACAGTAATATCTCCACATTGCAAGGTGCAATTCTGAAATTTTTTGCTTTTTCCTGCTAATCCTAGCATGATAAAGAAGATTCAAAGAGAGTGAGATGCCAGCTCCTTTCATTCAGTCAGTAGCTTCAAACATTTCTGGACGTTTTTCAATGGCAAAAATCAATGAATATTGTAAATGCACAAACAGTAATATCTCCACATTGCAAGGTGCAATTCTGAAATTTTTTGCTTTTTCCTGCTAATCCTAGCATGATAAAGAAGATTCAAAGAGAGTGAGATGCCAGCTCCTTTCATTCAGTCAGTAGCTTCAAACATTTCTGGACGTTTTTCAATGGCAAAAATCAATGAATATTGTAAATGCACAAACAGTAATATCTCCACATTACAAGGTGCAATTCTGAAATTTTTTGCTTTTTCCTGCTAATCCTAGCATGATAAAGAAGATTCAAAGAGAGTGAGATGCCAGCTCCTTTCATTCAGTCAGTAGCTTCAAACATTTCTGGACGTTTTTCAATGGCAAAAATCAATGAATATTGTAAATGCACAAACAGTAATATCTCCACAATGCAAGGTGCAATTCTGAAATTTTTTGCTTTTTCCTGCTAATCCTAGCATGATAAAGAAGATTCAAAGAGAGTGAGATGCCAGCTCCTTTCATTCAGTCAGTAGCTTCAAACATTTCTGGTATATGAATAACATGATGTTTTTCAATGTCAAAAATCAATGAATATTGTAAATGCACAAACAGTAATATCTCCACATTGCAAGGTGCAATTCTGAAATTTTTTGCTTTTTCCTGCTAATCCTAGCATGATAAAGAAGATTCAAAGAGAGTGAGATGCCAGCTCCTTTCATTCAGTCAGTAGCTTCAAACATTTCTGGATGTTTTTCAATGGCAAAAATCAATGAATATTGTAAATGCACAAACAGTAATATCTCCACATTGCAAGGTGCAATTCTGAATTTTTTTGCTTTTTCCTGCTAATCCTAGCATGATAAAGAAGATTCAAAGAGAGTGAGATGCCAGCTCCTTTCATTCAGTCAGTAGCTTCAAACATTTCTGGTATATGAATAACATGATGTTTTTCAATGGCAAAAATCAATGAATATTGTAAATGCACAAACAGTAATATCTCCACAATGCAAGGTGCAATTCTGAAATTTTTTGCTTTTTCCTGCTAATCCTAGCATGATAAAGAAGATTCAAAGAGAGTGAGATGCCAGCTCCTTTCATTCAGTCAGTAGCTTCAAACATTTCTGGTATATGAATAACATGATGTTTTTCAATGTCAAAAATCAATGAATATTGTAAATGCACAAACAGTAATATCTCCACATTGCAAGGTGCAATTCTGAAATTTTTTGCTTTTTCCTGCTAATCCTAGCATGATAAAGAAGATTCAAAGAGAGTGAGATGCCAGCTCCTTTCATTCAGTCAGTAGCTTCAAACATTTCTGGACGTTTTTCAATGGCAAAAATCAATGAATATTGTAAATGCACAAACAGTAATATCTCCACATTGCAAGGTGCAATTCTGAAATTTTTTGCTTTTTCCTGCTAATCCTAGCATGATAAAGAAGATTCAAAGAGAGTGAGATGCCAGCTCCTTTCATTCAGTCAGTAGCTTCAAACATTTCTGGTATATGAATAACATGATGTTTTTCAATGTCAAAAATCAATGAATATTGTAAATGCACAAACAGTAATATCTCCACATTGCAAGGTGCAATTCTGAAATTTTTTGCTTTTTCCTGCTAATCCTAGCATGATAAAGAAGATTCAAAGAGAGTGAGATGCCAGCTCCTTTCATTCAGTCAGTAGCTTCAAACATTTCTGGACGTTTTTCAAT
Organism: Phyllobates terribilis; assembly: GCF_046119375.1. NCBI lineage: Eukaryota > Metazoa > Chordata > Amphibia > Anura > Dendrobatidae > Phyllobates > Phyllobates terribilis. The sequence continues at coordinate 138,814 of NW_027364611.1, forward strand.
GGCAAAAATCAATGAATATTGTAAATGCACAAACAGTAATATCTCCACATTGCAAGGTGCAATTCTGAAATTTTTTGCTTTTTCCTGCTAATCCTAGCATGATAAAGAAGATTCAAAGAGAGTGAGATGCCAGCTCCTTTCATTCAGTCAGTAGCTTCAAACATTTCTGGACGTTTTTCAATGGCAAAAATCAATGAATATTGTAAATGCACAAACAGTAATATCTCCACATTGCAAGGTGCAATTCTGAAATTTTTTGCTTTTTCCTGCTAACCCTAGCATGATAAAGAAGATTCAAAGAGAGCGAGATGCCAGCTTCTTTCATTCAGTCAGTAGCATCAAACATTTCTGGTATATGAATAACATGATGTTTTTCAATGGCAAAAATCAATGAATATTGGAAATGCACAAACAGTAATATCTCCACATTGCAAGGTGCAATTCTGAAATTTTTTGCTTTTTCCTGCTAATCCTAGCATGATAAAGAAGATTCAAAGAGAGTGAGATGCCAGCTCCTTTCATTCAGTCAGTAGCTTCAAACATTTCTGGTATATGAATAACATGATGTTTTTCAATGGCAAAAATCAATGAATATTGTAAATGCACAAACAGTAATATCTCCACATTGCAAGGTGCAATTCTGAATTTTTTTGCTTTTTCCTGCTAATCCTAGCATGATAAAGAAGATTCAAAGAGAGTGAGATGCCAGCTCCTTTCATTCAGTCAGTAGCTTCAAATATTTCTGGATGTTTTTCAATGGCAAAAATCAATGAATATTGTAAATGCACAAACAGTAATATCTCCACATTGCAAGGTGCAATTCTGAAATTTTTTGCTTTTTCCTGCTAATCCTAGCATGATAAAGAAGATTCAAAGAGAGTGAGATGCCAGCTCCTTTCATTCAGTCAGTAGCTTCAAACATTTCTGGTATATGAATAACATGATGTTTTTCAATGGCAAAAATCAATGAATATTGTAAATGCACAAACAGTAATATCTCCACAATGCAAGGTGCAATTCTGAAATTTTTTGCTTTTTCCTGCTAATCCTAGCATGATAAAGAAGATTCAAAGAGAGTGAGATGCCAGCTCCTTTCATTCAGTCAGTAGCTTCAAACATTTCTGGTATATGAATAACATGATGTTTTTCAATGTCAAAAATCAATGAATATTGTAAATGCACAAACAGTAATATCTCCACATTGCAAGGTGCAATTCTGAAATTTTTTGCTTTTTCCTGCTAATCCTAGCATGATAAAGAAGATTCAAAGAGAGTGAGATGCCAGCTCCTTTCATTCAGTCAGTAGCTTCAAACATTTCTGGACGTTTTTCAATGGCAAAAATCAATGAATATTGTAAATGCACAAACAGTAATATCTCCACATTGCAAGGAGCAATTCTGAAATTTTTTGCTTTTTCCTGCTAATCCTAGCATGATAAAGAAGATTCAAAGAGAGTGAGATGCCAGCTCCTTTCATTCAGTCAGTAGCTTCAAACATTTCTGGACGTTTTTCAATGGCAAAAATCAATGAATATTGTAAATGCACAAACAGCAATATCTCCACATTGCAAGGTGCAATTCTGAAATTTTTTGCTTTTTCCTGCTAATCCTAGCATGATAAAGAAGATTCAAAGAGAGTGAGATGCCAGCTCCTTTCATTCAGTCAGTAGCTTCAAACATTTCTGGTATATGAATAACATGATGTTTTTCAATGGCAAAAATCAGTGAATATTGTAAATGCACAAACAGTAATATCTCCACATTGCAAGGTGCAATTCTGAAATTTTTTGCTTTTTCCTTCTAATCCTAGCATGATAAAGAAGATTCAAAGAGAGTGAGATGCCAGCTCCTTTCATTCAGTCAGTAGCTTCAAACATTTCTGGACGTTTTTCAATGGCAAAAATCAATGAATATTGTAAATGCACAAACAGTAATATCTCCACATTGCAAGGTGCAATTCTGAAATTTTTTGCTTTTTCCTGCTAATCCTAGCATGATAAAGAAGATTCAAAGAGAGTGAGATGCCAGCTCCTTTCATTCAGTCAGTAGCTTCAAACATTTCTGGACGTTTTTCAATGGCAAAAATCAATGAATATTGTAAATGCACAAACAGTAATATCTCCACATTGCAAGGTGCAATTCTGAAATTTTTTGCTTTTTCCTGCTAATCCTAGCATGATAAAGAAGATTCAAAGAGAGTGAGATGCCAGCTCCTTTCATTCAGTCAGTAGCTTCAAACATTTCTGGTATATGAATAACATGATGTTTTTCAATGGCAAAAATCAATGAATATTGTAAATGCACAAACAGTAATATCTCCACATTGCAAGGTGCAATTCTGAAATTTTTTGCTTTTTCCTGCTAATCCTAGCATGATAAAGAAGATTCAAAGAGAGTGAGATGCCAGCTCCTTTCATTCAGTCAGTAGCTTCAAACATTTCTGGACGTTTTTCAATGGCAAAAATCAATGAATATTGTAAATGCACAAACAGTAATATCTCCACATTGCAAGGTGCAATTCTGAAATTTTTTGCTTTTTCCTGCTAATCCTAGCATGATAAAGAAGATTCAAAGAGAGTGAGATGCCAGCTCCTTTCATTCAGTCAGTAGTTTCAAACATTTCTGGACGTTTTTCAATGGCAAAAATCAATGAATATTGTAAATGCACAAACAGTAATATCTCCACATTGCAAGGTGCAATTCTGAAATTTTTTGCTTTTTCCTGCTAATCCTAGCATGATAAAGAAGATTCAAAGAGAGTGAGATGCCAGCTCCTTTCATTCAGTCAGTAGCTTTAAACATTTCTGGTATATGAATAACATGATGTTTTTCAATGGCAAAAATCAATGAATATTGTAAATGCACAAACAGTAATATCTCCACATTGCAGGGTGCAATTCTGAAATTTTTTGCTTTTTCCTGCTAATCCTAGCATGATAAAGAAGATTCAAAGAGAGTGAGATGCCAGCTCCTTTCATTCAGTCAGTAGCTTCAAACATTTCTGGACGTTTTTCAATGGCAAAAATCAATGAATATTGTAAATGCACAAACAGTAATATCTCCACATTGCAAGGTGCAATTCTGAAATTTTTTGCTTTTTCCTGCTAATCCTAGCATGATAAAGAAGATTCAAAGAGAGTGAGATGCCAGCTCCTTTCATTCAGTCAGTAGCTTCAAACATTTCTGGTATATGAATAACATGATGTTTTTCAATGGCAAAAATCAATGAATATTGTAAATGCACAAACAGTAATATCTCCACATTGCAAGGTGCAATTCTGAAATTTTTTGCTTTTTCCTGCTAATCCTTGCATGATAAAGAAGATTCAAAGAGAGTGAGATGCCAGCTCCTTTCATTCAGTCAGTAGCTTCAAACATTTCTGGACGTTTTTCAATGGCAAAAATCAATGAATATTGTAAATGCACAAACAGTAATATCTCCACATTGCAAGGTGCAATTCTGAAATTTTTTGCTTTTTCCTGCTAATCCTAGCATGATAAAGAAGATTCAAAGAGAGTGAGATGCCAGCTCCTTTCATTCAGTCAGTAGCTTCAAACATTTCTGGACGTTTTTCAATGGCAAAAATCAATGAATATTGTAAATGCACAAACAGTAATATCTCCACATTGCAAGGTGCAATTCTGAATTTTTTTGCTTTTTCCTGCTAATCCTAGCATGATAAAGAAGATTCAAAGAGAGTGAGATGCCATCTCCTTTCATTCAGTCAGTAGCTTCAAACATTTCTGGTATATGAATAACATGATGTTTTTCAATGGCAAAAATCAATGAATATTGTAAATGCACAAACAGTAATATCTCCACATTGCAAGGTGCAATTCTGAAATTTTTTGCTTTTTCCTGCTAATCCTAGCATGATAAAGAAGATTCAAAGAGAGTGAGATGCCAGCTCCTTTCATTCAGTCAGTAACTTCAAACATTTCTGGACGTTTTTCAATGGCAAAAATCAATGAATATTGTAAATGCACAAACAGTAATATCTCCACATTGCAAGGTGCAATTCTGAAATTTTTTGCTTTTTCCTGCTAATCCTAGCATGATAAAGAAGATTCAAAGAGAGTGAGATGCCAGCTCCTTTCATTCAGTCAGTAGCTTCAAACATTTCTGGTATATGAATAACATGATGTTTTTCAATGGCAAAAATCAATGAATATTGTAAATGCACAAACAGTAATATCTCCACATTGCAAGGTGCAATTCTGAAATTTTTTGCTTTTTCCTGCTAATCCTAGCATGATAAAGAAGATTCAAAGAGAGTGAGATGCCAGCTCCTTTCATTCAGTCAGTAGCTTCAAACATTTCTGGACGTTTTTCAATGGCAAAAATCAATGAATATTGTAAATGCACAAACAGTAATATCTCCACATTGCAAGGTGCAATTCTGAAATTTTTTGCTTTTTCCTGCTAATCCTAGCATGATAAAGAAGATTCAAAGAGAGTGAGATGCCAGCTCCTTTCATTCAGGCAGTAGCTTCAAACATTTCTGGTATATGAATAACATGATGTTTTTCAATGGCAAAAATCAATGAATATTGTAAATGCACAAACAGTAATTTCTCCGCATTGCAAGGTGCAATTCTGAAATTTTTTGCTTTTTCCTGCTAATCCTAGCATGATAAAGAAGATTCAAAGAGAGTGAGATGCCAGCTCCTTTCATTCAGTCAGTAGCTTCAAACATTTCTGGACGTTTTTCAATGGCAAAAATCAATGAATATTGTAAATGCACAAACAGTAATATCTCCACATTGCAAGGTGCAATTCTGAATTTTTTTGCTTTTTCCTGCTAATCCTAGCATGATAAAGAAGATTCAAAGAGAGTGAGATGCCAGCTCCTTTCATTCAGTCAGTAGCTTCAAACATTTCTGGACGTTTTTCAATGGCAAAAATCAATGAATATTGTAAATGCACAAACAGTAATATCTCCACATTGCAAGGTGCAATTCTGAAATTTTTTGCTTTTTCCTGCTAATCCTAGCATGATAAAGAAGATTCAAAGAGAGTGAGATGCCAGCTCCTTTCATTCAGTCAGTAGCTTCAAACATTTCTGGTATATGAATAACATGATGTTTTTCAATGGCAAAAATCAATGAATATTGTAAATGCACAAACAGTAATATCTCCACATTGCAAGGTGCAATTCTGAAATTTTTTGCTTTTTCCTGCTAAACCTAGCATGATAAAGAAGATTCAAAGAGAGTGAGATGCCAGCTCCTTTCATTCAGTCAGTAGCTTCAAACATTTCTGGACGTTTTTCAATGGCAAAAATCAATGAATATTGTAAATGCACAAACAGTAATATCTCCACATTGCAAGGTGCAATTCTGAAATTTTTTGCTTTTTCCTGCTAATCCTAGCATGATAAAGAAGATTCAAAGAGAGTGAGATGCCAGCTCCTTTCATTCAGTCAGTAGCTTCAAACATTTCTGGACATTTTTCAATGGCAAAAATCAATGAATATTGTAAATGCACAAACAGTAATATCTCCACATTGCAAGGTGCAATTCTGAAATTTTTTGCTTTTTCCTGCTAATCCTAGCATGATAAAGAAGATTCAAAGAGAGTGAGATGCCAGCTCCTTTCATTCAGTCAGTAGCTTCAAACATTTCTGGACGTTTTTCAATGGCAAAAATCAATGAATATTGTAAATGCACAAACAGCAATATCTCCACATTGCAAGGTGCAATTCTGAAATTTTTTGCTTTTTCCTGCTAATCCTAGCATGATAAAGAAGATTCAAAGAGAGTGAGATGCCAGCTCCTTTCATTCAGTCAGTAGCTTCAAACATTTCTGGTATATGAATAACATGATGTTTTTCAATGGCAAAAATCAGTGAATATTGTAAATGCACAAACAGTAATATCTCCACATTGCAAGGTGCAATTCTGAAATTTTTTGCTTTTTCCTTCTAATCCTAGCATGATAAAGAAGATTCAAAGAGAGTGAGATGCCAGCTCCTTTCATTCAGTCAGTAGCTTCAAACATTTCTGGACGTTTTTCAATGGCAAAAATCAATGAATATTGTAAATGCACAAACAGTAATATCTCCACATTGCAAGGTGCAATTCTGAAATTTTTTGCTTTTTCCTGCTAATCCTAGCATGATAAAGAAGATTCAAAGAGAGTGAGATGCCAGCTCCTTTCATTCAGTCAGTAGCTTCAAACATTTCTGGACGTTTTTCAATGGCAAAAATCAATGAATATTGTAAATGCACAAACAGTAATATCTCCACATTGCAAGGTGCAATTCTGAAATTTTTTGCTTTTTCCTGCTAATCCTAGCATGATAAAGAAGATTCAAAGAGAGTGAGATGCCAGCTCCTTTCATTCAGTCAGTAGCTTCAAACATTTCTGGTATATGAATAACATGATGTTTTTCAATGGCAAAAATCAATGAATATTGTAAATGCACAAACAGTAATATCTCCACATTGCAAGGTGCAATTCTGAAATTTTTTGCTTTTTCCTGCTAATCCTAGCATGATAAAGAAGATTCAAAGAGAGTGAGATGCCAGCTCCTTTCATTCAGTCAGTAGCTTCAAACATTTCTGGACGTTTTTCAATGGCAAAAATCAATGAATATTGTAAATGCACAAACAGTAATATCTCCACATTGCAAGGTGCAATTCTGAAATTTTTTGCTTTTTCCTGCTAATCCTAGCATGATAAAGAAGATTCAAAGAGAGTGAGATGCCAGCTCCTTTCATTCAGTCAGTAGTTTCAAACATTTCTGGACGTTTTTCAATGGCAAAAATCAATGAATATTGTAAATGCACAAACAGTAATATCTCCACATTGCAAGGTGCAATTCTGAAATTTTTTGCTTTTTCCTGCTAATCCTAGCATGATAAAGAAGATTCAAAGAGAGTGAGATGCCAGCTCCTTTCATTCAGTCAGTAGCTTCAAACATTTCTGGTATATGAATAACATGATGTTTTTCAATGGCAAAAATCAATGAATATTGAAAATGCACAAACAGTAATATCTCCACATTGCAAGGTGCAATTCTGAAATTTTTTGCTTTTTCCTGCTAATCCTAGCATGATAACGAAGATTCAAAGAGAGTGAGATGCCAGCTCCTTTCATTCAGTCAGTAGCTTCAAACATTTCTGGACGTTTTTCAATGGCAAAAATCAATGAATATTGTAAATGCACAAACAGTAATATCTCCACATTGCAAGGTGCAATTCTGAAATTTTTTGCTTTTTCCTGCTAATCCTAGCATGATAAAGAAGATTCAAAGAGAGTGAGATGCCAGCTCCTTTCATTCAGTCAGTAGCTTCAAACATTTCTGGACATTTTTCAATGGCAAAAATCAATGAATATTGTAAATGCACAAACAGTAATATCTCCACATTGCAAGGTGCAATTCTGAAATTTTTTGCTTTTTCCTGCTAATCCTAGCATGATAAAGAAGATTCAAAGAGAGTGAGATGCCAGCTCCTTTCATTCAGTCAGTAGCTTCAAACATTTCTGGTATATGAATAACATGATGTTTTTCAATGGCAAAAATCAATGAATATTGTAAATGCACAAACAGTAATATCTCCACATTGCAAGGTGCAATTCTGAAATTTTTTGCTTTTTCCTGCTAATCCTAGCATGATAAAGAAGATTCAAAGAGAGTGAGATGCCAGCTCCTTTCAATCAGTCAGTAGCTTCAAACATTTCTGGACGTTTTTCAATGGCAAAAATCAATGAATATTGTAAATGCACAAACAGTAATATCTCCACATTGCAAGGTGCAATTCTGAAATTTTTTGCTTTTTCCTGCTAATCCTAGCATGATAAAGAAGATTCAAAGAGAGTGAGATGCCAGCTCCTTTCATTCAGTCAGTAGCTTCAAACATTTCTGGACGTTTTTCAATGGCAAAAATCAATGAATATTGTAAATGCACAAACAGTAATATCTCCACATTGCAAGCTGCAATTCTGAAATTTTTTGCTTTTTCCTGCTAATCCTAGCATGATAAAGAAGATTCAAAGAGAGTGAGATGCCAGCTCCTTTCATTCAGTCAGTAGCTTCAAACATTTCTGGTATATGAATAACATGATGTTTTTCAATGGCAAAAATCAATGAATATTGTAAATGCACAAACAGTAATATCTCCACATTGCAAGGTGCAATTCTGAAATTTTTTGCTTTTTCCTGCTAATCCTAGCATGATAAAGAAGATTCAAAGAGAGTGAGATGCCAGCTCCTTTCATTCAGTCAGTAGCTTCAAACATTTCTGGACGTTTTTCAATGGCAAAAATCAATGAATATTGTAAATGCACAAACAGTAATATCTCCACATTGCAAGGTGCAATTCTGAAATTTTTTGCTTTTTCCTGCTAATCCTAGCATGATAAAGAAGATTCAAAGAGAGTGAGATGCCAGCTCCTTTCATTCAGTCAGTAGCTTCAAACATTTCTGGACGTTTTTCAATGGCAAAAATCAATGAATATTGTAAATGCACAAACAGTAATATCTCCACATTGCAAGGTGCAATTCTGAAATTTTTTGCTTTTTCCTGCTAATCCTAGCATGATAAAGAAGATTCAAAGAGAGTGAGATGCCAGCTCCTTTCATTCAGTCAGTAGCTTCAAACATTTCTGGACGTTTTTCAATGGCAAAAATCAATGAATATTGTAAATGCACAAACAGCAATATCTCCACATTGCAAGGTGCAATTCTGAAATTTTTTGCTTTTTCCTGCTAATCCTAGCATGATAAAGAAGATTCAAAGAGAGTGAGATGCCAGGTCCTTTCATTCAGTCAGTAGCTTCAAACATTTCTGGTATATGAATAACATGATGTTTTTCAATGGCAAAAATCAATGAATATTGTAAATGCACAAACAGTAATATCTCCACATTGCAAGGTGCAATTCTGAAATTTTTTGCTTTTTCCTGCTAATCCTAGCATGATAAAGAAGATTCAAAGAGAGTGAGATGCCAGCTCCTTTCATTCAGTCAGTAGCTTCAAACATTTCTGGACGTTTTTCAATGGCAAAAATCAATGAATATTGTAAATGCACAAACAGTAATATCTCCACATTGCAAGCTGCAATTCTGAAATTTTTTGCTTTTTCCTGCTAATCCTAGCATGATAAAGAAGATTCAAAGAGAGTGAGATGCCAGCTCCTTTCATTCAGTCAGTAGCTTCAAACATTTCTGGACGTTTTTCAATTGCAAAAATCAATGAATATTGTAAATGCACAAACAGTAATATCTCCACATTGCAAGGTGCAATTCTGAAATTTTTTGCTTTTTCCTGCTAATCCTAGCATGATAAAGAAGATTCAAAGAGAGTGAGATGCCAGCTCCTTTCATTCAGTCAGTAGCTTCAAACATTTCTGGTATATGAATAACATGATGTTTTTCAATGGCAAAAATCAATGAATATTGTAAATGCACAAACAGTAATATCTCCACATTGCAGGGTGCAATTCTGAAATTTTTTGCTTTTTCCTGCTAATCCTAGCATGATAAAGAAGATTCAAAGAGATTGAGATGCCAGCTCCTTTCATTCAGTCAGTAGCTTCAAACATTTCTGGACGTTTTTCAATGGCAAAAATCAATGAATATTGTAAATGCACAAACAGTAATATCTCCACATTGCAAGGTGCAATTCTGAAATTTTTTGCTTTTTCCTGCTAATCCTAGCATGATAAAGAAGATTCAAAGAGAGTGAGATGCCAGCTCCTTTCATTCAGTCAGTAGCTTCAAACATTTCTGGTATATGAATAACATGATGTTTTTCAATGGCAAAAATCAATGAATATTGTAAATGCACAAACAGTAATATCTCCACATTGCAAGGTGCAATTCTGAAATTTTTTGCTTTTTCCTGCTAATCCTAGCATTATAAAGAAGATTCAAAGAGAGTGAGATGCCAGCTCCTTTCATTCAGTCAGTAGCTTCAAACATTTCTGGACGTTTTTCAATGGCAAAAATCAATGAATATTGTAAATGCACAAACAGTAATATCTCCACATTGCAAGCTGCAATTCTGAAATTTTTTGCTTTTTCCTGCTAATCATAGCATGATAAAGAAGATTCAAAGAGAGTGAGATGCCAGCTCCTTTCATTCAGTCAGTAGCTTCAAACATTTCTGGTATATGAATAACATGATGTTTTTCAATGGCAAAAATCAATGAATATTTTAAATGCACAAACAGTAATATCTCCACATTGCAAGGTGCAATTCTGAAATTTTTTGCTTTTTCCTGCTAATCCTAGCATGATAAAGAAGATTCAAAGAGAGTGAGATGCCAGCTCCTTTCATTCAGTCAGTAGCTTCAAACATTTCTGGACGTTTTTCAATGGCAAAAATCAATGAATATTGTAAATGCACAAACAGTAATAACTCCACATTGCAAGGTGCAATTCTGAAATTTTTTGCTTTTTCCTGCTAATCCTAGCATGATAAAGAAGATTCAAAGAGAGTGAGATGCCAGCTCCTTTCATTCAGTCAGTAGCTTCAAACATTTCTGGACGTTTTTCAATGGCAAAAATCAATGAATATTGTAAATGCACAAACAGTAATATCTCCACATTGCAAGGTGCAATTCTGAAATTTTTTGCTTTTTCCTGCTAATCCTAGCATGATAAAGAAGATTCAAAGAGAGTGAGATGCCAGCTAATTTCATTCAGTCAGTAGCTTCAAACATTTCTGGTATATGAATAACATGATGTTTTTCAATGGCAAAAATCAATGAATATTGTAAATGCACAAACAGTAATATCTCCACATTGCAAGGTGCAATTCTGAAATTTTTTGCTTTTTCCTGCTAATCCTAGCATGATAAAGAAGATTCAAAGAGAGTGAGATGCCAGCTCCTTTCATTCAGTCAGTAGCTTCAAACATTTCTGGACGTTTTTCAATGGCAAAAATCAATGAATATTGTAAATGCACAAACAGTAATATCTCCACATTGCAAGGTGCAATTCTGAAATTTTTTGCTTTTTCCTGCTAATCCTAGCATGATAAAGAAGATTCAAAGAGAGTGAGATGCCAGCTCCTTTCATTCAGTCAGTAGCTTCAAACATTTCTGGTATATGAATAACATGATGTTTTTCAATGGCAAAAATCAATGAATATTGTAAATGCACAAACAGTAATATCTCCACATTGCAGGGTGCAATTCTGAAATTTTTTGCTTTTTCCTGCTAATCCTAGCATGATAAAGAAGATTCAAAGAGAGTGAGATGCCAGCTCCTTTCATTCAGTCAGTAGCTTCAAACATTTCTGGACGTTTTTCAATGGCAAAAATCAATGAATATTGTAAATGCACAAACAGTAATATCTCCACATTGCAAGGTGCAATTCTGAAATTTTTTGCTTTTTCCTGCTAATCCTAGCATGATAAAGAAGATTCAAAGAGAGTGAGATGCCAGCTCCTTTCATTCAGTCAGTAGCTTCAAACATTTCTGGTATATGAATAACATGATGTTTTTCAATGGCAAAAATCAATGAATATTGTAAATGCACAAACAGTAATATCTCCACATTGCAAGGTGCAATTCTGAAATTTTTTGCTTTTTCCTGCTAATCCTAGCATGATAAAGAAGATTCAAAGAGAGTGAGATGCCAGCTCCTTTCATTCAGTCAGTAGCTTCAAACATTTCTGGACGTTTTTCAATGGCAAAAATCAATGAATATTGTAAATGCACAAACAGTAATATCTCCACATTGCAAGGTGCAATTCTGAAATTTTTTGCTTTTTCCTGCTAATCCTAGCATGATAAAGAAGATTCAAAGAGAGTGAGATGCCAGCTCCTTTCATTCAGTCAATAGCTTCAAACATTTCTGGACGTTTTTCAATGGCAAAAATCAATGAATATTGTAAATGCACAAACAGCAATATCTCCACATTGCAAGGTGCAATTCTGAAATTTTTTGCTTTTTCCTGCTAATCCTAGCATGATAAAGAAGATTCAAAGAGAGTGAGATGCCAGCTCCTTTCATTCAGTCAATAGCTTCAAACATTTCTGGACGTTTTTCAATGGCAAAAATCAATGAATATTGTAAATGCACAAACAGCAATATCTCCACATTGCAAGGTGCAATTCTGAAATTTTTTGCTTTTTCCTGCTAATCCTAGCATGATAAAGAAGATTCAAAGAGAGTGAGATGCCAGCTCCTTTCATTCAGTCAGTAGCTTCAAACATTTCTGGTATATGAATAACATGATGTTTTTCAATGGCAAAAATCAATGAATATTGTAAATGCACAAACAGTAATATCTCCACATTGCAAGGTGCAATTCTGAAATTTTTTGCTTTTTCCTGCTAATCCTAGCATGATAAAGAAGATTCAAAGAGAGTGAGATGCCAGCTCCTTTAATTCAGTCAGTAGCTTCAAACATTTCTGGACGTTTTTCAATGGCAAAAATCAATGAATATTGTAAATGCACAAACAGTAATAGCTCCACATTGCAAGGTGCAATTCTGAAATTTTTTGCTTTTTCCTGCTAATCCTAGCATGATAAAGAAGATTCAAAGAGAGTGAGATGCCAGCTCCTTTCATTCAGTCAGTAGCTTCAAACATTTCTGGACGTTTTTCAATGGCAAAAATCATTGAATATTGTAAATGCACAAACAGTAATATCTCCACATTGCAAGGTGCAATTCTGAAATTTTTTGCTTTTTCCTGCTAATCCTAGCATGATAAAGAAGATTCAAAGAGAGTGAGATGCCAGCTCCTTTCATTCAGTCAGTAGCTTCAAACATTTCTGGACGTTTTTCAATGGCAAAAATCAATGAATATTGTAAATGCACAAACAGTAATATCTCCACATTGCAAGGTGCAATTCTGAAATTTTTTGCTTTTTCCTGCTAATCCTAGCATGATAAAGAAGATTCAAAGAGAGTGAGATGCCAGCTCCTTTCATTCAGTCAGTAGCTTCAAACATTTCTGGTATATGAATAACATGATGTTTTTCAATGCCAAAAATCAATGAATATTGTAAATGCACAAACAGTAATATCTCCACATTGCAAGGTGCAATTCTGAAATTTTTTGCTTTTTCCTGTTAATCCTAGCATGATAAAGAAGATTCAAAGAGAGTGAGATGCCAGCTCCTTTCATTCAGTCAGTAGCTTCAAACATTTCTGGACGTTTTTCAATGGCAAAAATCAATGAATATTGTAAATGCACAAACAGTAATATCTCCACATTGCAAGGTGCAATTCTGAAATTTTTTGCTTTTTCCTGCTAATCCTAGCATGATAAAGAAGATTCAAAGAGAGTGAGATGCCAGCTCCTTTCATTCAGTCAGTAGCTTCAAACATTTCTGGACGTTTTTCAATGGCAAAAATCAATGAATATTGTAAATGCACAAACAGTAATATCTCCACATTGCAAGGTGCAATTCTGAAATTTTTTGCTTTTTCCTGCTAATCCTAGCATGATAAAGAAGATTCAAAGAGAGTGAGATGCCAGCTCCTTTCATTCAGTCAGTAGCTTCAAACATTTCTGGTATATGAATAACATGATGTTTTTCAATGGCAAAAATCAATGAATATTGTAAATGCACAAACAGTAATATCTCCACATTGCAGGGTGCAATTCTGAAATTTTTTGCTTTTTCCTGCTAATCCTAGCATGATAAAGAAGATTCAAAGAGATTGAGATGCCAGCTCCTTTCATTCAGTCAGTAGCTTCAAACATTTCTGGACGTTTTTCAATGGCAAAAATCAATGAATATTGTAAATGCACAAACAGTAATATCTCCACATTGCAAGGTGCAATTCTGAAATTTTTTGCTTTTTCCTGCTAATCCTAGCATGATAAAGAAGATTCAAAGAGAGTGAGATGCCAGGTCCTTTCATTCAGTCAGTAGCTTCAAACATTTCTGGTATATGAATAACATGATGTTTTTCAATGGCAAAAATCAATGAATATTGTAAATGCACAAACAGTAATATCTCCACATTGCAAGGTGCAATTCTGAAATTTTTTGCTTTTTCCTGCTAATCCTAGCATGATAAAGAAGATTCAAAGAGAGTGAGATGCCAGCTCCTTTCATTCAGTCAGTAGCTTCAAACATTTCTGGACGTTTTTCAATGGCAAAAATCAATGAATATTGTAAATGCACAAACAGTAATATCTCCACATTGCAAGCTGCAATTCTGAAATTTTTTGCTTTTTCCTGCTAATCCTAGCATGATAAAGAAGATTCAAAGAGAGTGAGATGCCAGCTCCTTTCATTCAGTCAGTAGCTTCAAACATTTCTGGACGTTTTTCAATTGCAAAAATCAATGAATATTGTAAATGCACAAACAGTAATATCTCCACATTGCAAGGTGCAATTCTGAAATTTTTTGCTTTTTCCTGCTAATCCTAGCATGATAAAGAAGATTCAAAGAGAGTGAGATGCCAGCTCCTTTCATTCAGTCAGTAGCTTCAAACATTTCTGGTATATGAATAACATGATGTTTTTCAATGGCAAAAATCAATGAATATTGTAAATGCACAAACAGTAATATCTCCACATTGCAGGGTGCAATTCTGAAATTTTTTGCTTTTTCCTGCTAATCCTAGCATGATAAAGAAGATTCAAAGAGATTGAGATGCCAGCTCCTTTCATTCAGTCAGTAGCTTCAAACATTTCTGGACGTTTTTCAATGGCAAAAATCAATGAATATTGTAAATGCACAAACAGTAATATCTCCACATTGCAAGGTGCAATTCTGAAATTTTTTGCTTTTTCCTGCTAATCCTAGCATGATAAAGAAGATTCAAAGAGAGTGAGATGCCAGCTCCTTTCATTCAGTCAGTAGCTTCAAACATTTCTGGTATATGAATAACATGATGTTTTTCAATGGCAAAAATCAATGAATATTGTAAATGCACAAACAGTAATATCTCCACATTGCAAGGTGCAATTCTGAAATTTTTTGCTTTTTCCTGCTAATCCTAGCATTATAAAGAAGATTCAAAGAGAGTGAGATGCCAGCTCCTTTCATTCAGTCAGTAGCTTCAAACATTTCTGGACGTTTTTCAATGGCAAAAATCAATGAATATTGTAAATGCACAAACAGTAATATCTCCACATTGCAAGCTGCAATTCTGAAATTTTTTGCTTTTTCCTGCTAATCATAGCATGATAAAGAAGATTCAAAGAGAGTGAGATGCCAGCTCCTTTCATTCAGTCAGTAGCTTCAAACATTTCTGGTATATGAATAACATGATGTTTTTCAATGGCAAAAATCAATGAATATTTTAAATGCACAAACAGTAATATCTCCACATTGCAAGGTGCAATTCTGAAATTTTTTGCTTTTTCCTGCTAATCCTAGCATGATAAAGAAGATTCAAAGAGAGTGAGATGCCAGCTCCTTTCATTCAGTCAGTAGCTTCAAACATTTCTGGACGTTTTTCAATGGCAAAAATCAATGAATATTGTAAATGCACAAACAGTAATAACTCCACATTGCAAGGTGCAATTCTGAAATTTTTTGCTTTTTCCTGCTAATCCTAGCATGATAAAGAAGATTCAAAGAGAGTGAGATGCCAGCTCCTTTCATTCAGTCAGTAGCTTCAAACATTTCTGGACGTTTTTCAATGGCAAAAATCAATGAATATTGTAAATGCACAAACAGTAATATCTCCACATTGCAAGGTGCAATTCTGAAATTTTTTGCTTTTTCCTGCTAATCCTAGCATGATAAAGAAGATTCAAAGAGAGTGAGATGCCAGCTAATTTCATTCAGTCAGTAGCTTCAAACATTTCTGGTATATGAATAACATGATGTTTTTCAATGGCAAAAATCAATGAATATTGTAAATGCACAAACAGTAATATCTCCACATTGCAAGGTGCAATTCTGAAATTTTTTGCTTTTTCCTGCTAATCCTAGCATGATAAAGAAGATTCAAAGAGAGTGAGATGCCAGCTCCTTTCATTCAGTCAGTAGCTTCAAACATTTCTGGACGTTTTTCAATGGCAAAAATCAATGAATATTGTAAATGCACAAACAGTAATATCTCCACATTGCAAGGTGCAATTCTGAAATTTTTTGCTTTTTCCTGCTAATCCTAGCATGATAAAGAAGATTCAAAGAGAGTGAGATGCCAGCTCCTTTCATTCAGTCAGTAGCTTCAAACATTTCTGGTATATGAATAACATGATGTTTTTCAATGGCAAAAATCAATGAATATTGTAAATGCACAAACAGTAATATCTCCACATTGCAGGGTGCAATTCTGAAATTTTTTGCTTTTTCCTGCTAATCCTAGCATGATAAAGAAGATTCAAAGAGAGTGAGATGCCAGCTCCTTTCATTCAGTCAGTAGCTTCAAACATTTCTGGACGTTTTTCAATGGCAAAAATCAATGAATATTGTAAATGCACAAACAGTAATATCTCCACATTGCAAGGTGCAATTCTGAAATTTTTTGCTTTTTCCTGCTAATCCTAGCATGATAAAGAAGATTCAAAGAGAGTGAGATGCCAGCTCCTTTCATTCAGTCAGTAGCTTCAAACATTTCTGGTATATGAATAACATGATGTTTTTCAATGGCAAAAATCAATGAATATTGTAAATGCACAAACAGTAATATCTCCACATTGCAAGGTGCAATTCTGAAATTTTTTGCTTTTTCCTGCTAATCCTAGCATGATAAAGAAGATTCAAAGAGAGTGAGATGCCAGCTCCTTTCATTCAGTCAGTAGCTTCAAACATTTCTGGACGTTTTTCAATGGCAAAAATCAATGAATATTGTAAATGCACAAACAGTAATATCTCCACATTGCAAGGTGCAATTCTGAAATTTTTTGCTTTTTCCTGCTAATCCTAGCATGATAAAGAAGATTCAAAGAGAGTGAGATGCCAGCTCCTTTCATTCAGTCAATAGCTTCAAACATTTCTGGACGTTTTTCAATGGCAAAAATCAATGAATATTGTAAATGCACAAACAGCAATATCTCCACATTGCAAGGTGCAATTCTGAAATTTTTTGCTTTTTCCTGCTAATCCTAGCATGATAAAGAAGATTCAAAGAGAGTGAGATGCCAGCTCCTTTCATTCAGTCAATAGCTTCAAACATTTCTGGACGTTTTTCAATGGCAAAAATCAATGAATATTGTAAATGCACAAACAGCAATATCTCCACATTGCAAGGTGCAATTCTGAAATTTTTTGCTTTTTCCTGCTAATCCTAGCATGATAAAGAAGATTCAAAGAGAGTGAGATGCCAGCTCCTTTCATTCAGTCAGTAGCTTCAAACATTTCTGGTATATGAATAACATGATGTTTTTCAATGGCAAAAATCAATGAATATTGTAAATGCACAAACAGTAATATCTCCACATTGCAAGGTGCAATTCTGAAATTTTTTGCTTTTTCCTGCTAATCCTAGCATGATAAAGAAGATTCAAAGAGAGTGAGATGCCAGCTCCTTTAATTCAGTCAGTAGCTTCAAACATTTCTGGACGTTTTTCAATGGCAAAAATCAATGAATATTGTAAATGCACAAACAGTAATAGCTCCACATTGCAAGGTGCAATTCTGAAATTTTTTGCTTTTTCCTGCTAATCCTAGCATGATAAAGAAGATTCAAAGAGAGTGAGATGCCAGCTCCTTTCATTCAGTCAGTAGCTTCAAACATTTCTGGACGTTTTTCAATGGCAAAAATCATTGAATATTGTAAATGCACAAACAGTAATATCTCCACATTGCAAGGTGCAATTCTGAAATTTTTTGCTTTTTCCTGCTAATCCTAGCATGATAAAGAAGATTCAAAGAGAGTGAGATGCCAGCTCCTTTCATTCAGTCAGTAGCTTCAAACATTTCTGGACGTTTTTCAATGGCAAAAATCAATGAATATTGTAAATGCACAAACAGTAATATCTCCACATTGCAAGGTGCAATTCTGAAATTTTTTGCTTTTTCCTGCTAATCCTAGCATGATAAAGAAGATTCAAAGAGAGTGAGATGCCAGCTCCTTTCATTCAGTCAGTAGCTTCAAACATTTCTGGTATATGAATAACATGATGTTTTTCAATGCCAAAAATCAATGAATATTGTAAATGCACAAACAGTAATATCTCCACATTGCAAGGTGCAATTCTGAAATTTTTTGCTTTTTCCTGTTAATCCTAGCATGATAAAGAAGATTCAAAGAGAGTGAGATGCCAGCTCCTTTCATTCAGTCAGTAGCTTCAAACATTTCTGGACGTTTTTCAATGGCAAAAATCAATGAATATTGTAAATGCACAAACAGTAATATCTCCACATTGCAAGGTGCAATTCTGAAATTTTTTGCTTTTTCCTGCTAATCCTAGCATGATAAAGAAGATTCAAAGAGAGTGAGATGCCAGCTCCTTTCATTCAGTCAGTAGCTTCAAACATTTCTGGACGTTTTTCAATGGCAAAAATCAATGAATATTGTAAATGCACAAACAGTAATATCTCCACATTGCAAGGTGCAATTCTGAAATTTTTTGCTTTTTCCTGCTAATCCTAGCATGATAAAGAAGATTCAAAGAGAGTGAGATGCCAGCTCCTTTCATTCAGTCAGTAGCTTCAAACATTTCTGGTATATGAATAACATGATGTTTTTCAATGGCAAAAATCAATGAATATTGTAAATGCACAAACAGTAATATCTCCACATTGCAGAGTGCAATTCTGAAATTTTTTGCTTTTTCCTGCTAATCCTAGCATGATAAAGAAGATTCAAAGAGATTGAGATGCCAGCTCCTTTCATTCAGTCAGTAGCTTCAAACATTTCTGGACGTTTTTCAATGGCAAAAATCAATGAATATTGTAAATGCACAAACAGTAATATCTCCACATTGCAAGGTGCAATTCTGAAATTTTTTGCTTTTTCCTGCTAATCCTAGCATGATAAAGAAGATTCAAAGAGAGTGAGATGCCAGCTCCTTTCATTCAGTCAGTAGCTTCAAACATTTCTGGTATATGAATAACATGATGTTTTTCAATGGCAAAAATCAATGAATATTGTAAATGCACAAACAGTAATATCTCCACATTGCAAGGTGCAATTCTGAAATTTTTTGCTTTTTCCTGCTAATCCTAGCATTATAAAGAAGATTCAAAGAGAGTGAGATGCCAGCTCCTTTCATTCAGTCAGTAGCTTCAAACATTTCTGGACGTTTTTCAATGGCAAAAATCAATGAATATTGTAAATGCACAAACAGTAATATCTCCACATTGCAAGCTGCAATTCTGAAATTTTTTGCTTTTTCCTGCTAATCATAGCATGATAAAGAAGATTCAAAGAGAGTGAGATGCCAGCTCCTTTCATTCAGTCAGTAGCTTCAAACATTTCTGGTATATGAATAACATGATGTTTTTCAATGGCAAAAATCAATGAATATTTTAAATGCACAAACAGTAATATCTCCACATTGCAAGGTGCAATTCTGAAATTTTTTGCTTTTTCCTGCTAATCCTAGCATGATAAAGAAGATTCAAAGAGAGTGAGATGCCAGCTCCTTTCATTCAGTCAGTAGCTTCAAACATTTCTGGACGTTTTTCAATGGCAAAAATCAATGAATATTGTAAATGCACAAACAGTAATAACTCCACATTGCAAGGTGCAATTCTGAAATTTTTTGCTTTTTCCTGCTAATCCTAGCATGATAAAGAAGATTCAAAGAGAGTGAGATGCCAGCTCCTTTCATTCAGTCAGTAGCTTCAAACATTTCTGGACGTTTTTCAATGGCAAAAATCAATGAATATTGTAAATGCACAAACAGTAATATCTCCACATTGCAAGGTGCAATTCTGAAATTTTTTGCTTTTTCCTGCTAATCCTAGCATGATAAAGAAGATTCAAAGAGAGTGAGATGCCAGCTCCTTTCTTTCAGTCAGTAGCTTCAAACATTTCTGGTATATGAATAACATGATGTTTTTCAATGGCAAAAATCAATGAATATTGTAAATGCACAAACAGTAATATCTCCACATTGCAAGGTGCAATTCTGAAATTTTTTGCTTTTTCCTGCTAATCCTAGCATGATAAAGAAGATTCAAAGAGAGTGAGATGCCAGCTCCTTTCATTCAGTCAGTAGCTTCAAACATTTCTGGACGTTTTTCAATGGCAAAAATCAATGAATATTGTAAATGCACAAACAGTAATATCTCCACATTGCAAGGTGCAATTCTGAAATTTTTTGCTTTTTCATGCTAATCCTAGCATGATAAAGAAGATTCAAAGAGAGTGAGATGCCAGCTCCTTTCATTCAGTCAGTAGCTTCAAACATTTCTGGTATATGAATAACATGATGTTTTTCAATGGCAAAAATCAATGAATATTGTAAATGCACAAACAGTAATATCTCCACATTGCAAGGTGCAATTCTGAAATTTTTTGCTTTTTCCTGCTAATCCTAGCATGATAAAGAAGATTCAAAGAGAGTGAGATGCCAGCTCCTTTCATTCAGTCAGTAGCTTCAAACATTTCTGGACGTTTTTCAATGGCAAAAATCAATGAATATTGTAAATGCACAAACAGTAATATCTCCACATTGCAAGGTGCAATTCTGAAATTTTTTGCTTTTTCCTGCTAATCCTAGCATGATAAAGAAGATTCAAAGAGAGTGAGATGCCAGCTCCTTTCATTCAGTCAATAGCTTCAAACATTTCTGGACGTTTTTCAATGGCAAAAATCAATGAATATTGTAAATGCACAAACAGCAATATCTCCACATTGCAAGGTGCAATTCTGAAATTTTTTGCTTTTTCCTGCTAATCCTAGCATGATAAAGAAGATTCAAAGAGAGTGAGATGCCAGCTCCTTTCATTCAGTCAATAGCTTCAAACATTTCTGGACGTTTTTCAATGGCAAAAATCAATGAATATTGTAAATGCACAAACAGCAATATCTCCACATTGCAAGGTGCAATTCTGAAATTTTTTGCTTTTTCCTGCTAATCCTAGCATGATAAAGAAGATTCAAAGAGAGTGAGATGCCAGCTCCTTTCATTCAGTCAGTAGCTTCAAACATTTCTGGACGTTTTTCAATGGCAAAAATCAATGAATATTGTAAATGCACAAACAGTAATATCTCCACATTGCAAGGTGCAATTCTGAAATTTTTTGCTTTTTCCTGCTAATCCTAGCATGATAAAGAAGATTCAAAGAGAGTGAGATGCCAGCTCCTTTCATTCAGTCAGTAGCTTCAAACATTTCTGGTATATGAATAACATGATGTTTTTCAATGCCAAAAATCAATGAATATTGTAAATGCACAAACAGTAATATCTCCACATTGCAAGGTGCAATTCTGAAATTTTTTGCTTTTTCCTGTTAATCCTAGCATGATAAAGAAGATTCAAAGAGAGTGAGATGCCAGCTCCTTTCATTCAGTCAGTAGCTTCAAACATTTCTGGACGTTTTTCAATGGCAAAAATCAATGAATATTGTAAATGCACAAACAGTAATATCTCCACATTGCAAGGTGCAATTCTGAAATTTTTTGCTTTTTCCTGCTAATCCTAGCATGATAAAGAAGATTCAAAGAGAGTGAGATGCCAGCTCCTTTCATTCAGTCAGTAGCTTCAAACATTTCTGGACGTTTTTCAATGGCAAAAATCAATGAATATTGTAAATGCACAAACAGTAATATCTCCACATTGCAAGGTGCAATTCTGAAATTTTTTGCTTTTTCCTGCTAATCCTAGCATGATAAAGAAGATTCAAAGAGAGTGAGATGCCAGCTCCTTTCATTCAGTCAGTAGCTTCAAACATTTCTGGTATATGAATAACATGATGTTTTTCAATGGCAAAAATCAATGAATATTGTAAATGCACAAACAGTAATATCTCCACATTGCAGAGTGCAATTCTGAAATTTTTTGCTTTTTCCTGCTAATCCTAGCATGATAAAGAAGATTCAAAGAGATTGAGATGCCAGCTCCTTTCATTCAGTCAGTAGCTTCAAACATTTCTGGACGTTTTTCAATGGCAAAAATCAATGAATATTGTAAATGCACAAACAGTAATATCTCCACATTGCAAGGTGCAATTCTGAAATTTTTTGCTTTTTCCTGCTAATCCTAGCATGATAAAGAAGATTCAAAGAGAGTGAGATGCCAGCTCCTTTCATTCAGTCAGTAGCTTCAAACATTTCTGGTATATGAATAACATGATGTTTTTCAATGGCAAAAATCAATGAATATTGTAAATGCACAAACAGTAATATCTCCACATTGCAAGGTGCAATTCTGAAATTTTTTGCTTTTTCCTGCTAATCCTAGCATTATAAAGAAGATTCAAAGAGAGTGAGATGCCAGCTCCTTTCATTCAGTCAGTAGCTTCAAACATTTCTGGACGTTTTTCAATGGCAAAAATCAATGAATATTGTAAATGCACAAACAGTAATATCTCCACATTGCAAGCTGCAATTCTGAAATTTTTTGCTTTTTCCTGCTAATCATAGCATGATAAAGAAGATTCAAAGAGAGTGAGATGCCAGCTCCTTTCATTCAGTCAGTAGCTTCAAACATTTCTGGTATATGAATAACATGATGTTTTTCAATGGCAAAAATCAATGAATATTTTAAATGCACAAACAGTAATATCTCCACATTGCAAGGTGCAATTCTGAAATTTTTTGCTTTTTCCTGCTAATCCTAGCATGATAAAGAAGATTCAAAGAGAGTGAGATGCCAGCTCCTTTCATTCAGTCAGTAGCTTCAAACATTTCTGGACGTTTTTCAATGGCAAAAATCAATGAATATTGTAAATGCACAAACAGTAATAACTCCACATTGCAAGGTGCAATTCTGAAATTTTTTGCTTTTTCCTGCTAATCCTAGCATGATAAAGAAGATTCAAAGAGAGTGAGATGCCAGCTCCTTTCATTCAGTCAGTAGCTTCAAACATTTCTGGACGTTTTTCAAT
This sequence comes from Phyllobates terribilis, assembly GCF_046119375.1. Classification (NCBI taxonomy): domain Eukaryota; kingdom Metazoa; phylum Chordata; class Amphibia; order Anura; family Dendrobatidae; genus Phyllobates; species Phyllobates terribilis. The sequence goes on from NW_027364611.1 coordinate 161,693, forward strand.
GGCAAAAATCAATGAATATTGTAAATGCACAAACAGTAATATCTCCACATTGCAAGGTGCAATTCTGAAATTTTTTGCTTTTTCCTGCTAATCCTAGCATGATAAAGAAGATTCAAAGAGAGTGAGATGCCAGCTCCTTTCTTTCAGTCAGTAGCTTCAAACATTTCTGGTATATGAATAACATGATGTTTTTCAATGGCAAAAATCAATGAATATTGTAAATGCACAAACAGTAATATCTCCACATTGCAAGGTGCAATTCTGAAATTTTTTGCTTTTTCCTGCTAATCCTAGCATGATAAAGAAGATTCAAAGAGAGTGAGATGCCAGCTCCTTTCATTCAGTCAGTAGCTTCAAACATTTCTGGACGTTTTTCAATGGCAAAAATCAATGAATATTGTAAATGCACAAACAGTAATATCTCCACATTGCAAGGTGCAATTCTGAAATTTTTTGCTTTTTCATGCTAATCCTAGCATGATAAAGAAGATTCAAAGAGAGTGAGATGCCAGCTCCTTTCATTCAGTCAGTAGCTTCAAACATTTCTGGTATATGAATAACATGATGTTTTTCAATGGCAAAAATCAATGAATATTGTAAATGCACAAACAGTAATATCTCCACATTGCAAGGTGCAATTCTGAAATTTTTTGCTTTTTCCTGCTAATCCTAGCATGATAAAGAAGATTCAAAGAGAGTGAGATGCCAGCTCCTTTCATTCAGTCAGTAGCTTCAAACATTTCTGGACGTTTTTCAATGGCAAAAATCAATGAATATTGTAAATGCACAAACAGTAATATCTCCACATTGCAAGGTGCAATTCTGAAATTTTTTGCTTTTTCCTGCTAATCCTAGCATGATAAAGAAGATTCAAAGAGAGTGAGATGCCAGCTCCTTTCATTCAGTCAATAGCTTCAAACATTTCTGGACGTTTTTCAATGGCAAAAATCAATGAATATTGTAAATGCACAAACAGCAATATCTCCACATTGCAAGGTGCAATTCTGAAATTTTTTGCTTTTTCCTGCTAATCCTAGCATGATAAAGAAGATTCAAAGAGAGTGAGATGCCAGCTCCTTTCATTCAGTCAATAGCTTCAAACATTTCTGGACGTTTTTCAATGGCAAAAATCAATGAATATTGTAAATGCACAAACAGCAATATCTCCACATTGCAAGGTGCAATTCTGAAATTTTTTGCTTTTTCCTGCTAATCCTAGCATGATAAAGAAGATTCAAAGAGAGTGAGATGCCAGCTCCTTTCATTCAGTCAGTAGCTTCAAACATTTCTGGTATATGAATAACATGATGTTTTTCAATGGCAAAAATCAATGAATATTGTAAATGCACAAACAGTAATATCTCCACATTGCAAGGTGCAATTCTGAAATTTTTTGCTTTTTCCTGCTAATCCTAGCATGATAAAGAAGATTCAAAGAGAGTGAGATGCCAGCTCCTTTAATTCAGTCAGTAGCTTCAAACATTTCTGGACGTTTTTCAATGGCAAAAATCAATGAATATTGTAAATGCACAAACAGTAATATCTCCACATTGCAAGGTGCAATTCTGAAATTTTTTGCTTTTTCCTGCTAATCCTAACATGATAAAGAAGATTCAAAGAGAGTGAGATGCCAGCTCCTTTCATTCAGTCAGTAGCTTCAAACATTTCTGGACGTTTTTCAATGGCAAAAATCATTGAATATTGTAAATGCACAAACAGTAATATCTCCACATTGCAAGGTGCAATTCTGAAATTTTTTGCTTTTTCCTGCTAATCCTAGCATGATAAAGAAGATTCAAAGAGAGTGAGATGCCAGCTCCTTTCATTCAGTCAGTAGCTTCAAACATTTCTGGACGTTTTTCAATGGCAAAAATCAATGAATATTGTAAATGCACAAACAGTAATATCTCCACATTGCAAGGTGCAATTCTGAAATTTTTTGCTTTTTCCTGCTAATCCTAGCATGATAAAGAAGATTCAAAGAGAGTGAGATGCCAGCTCCTTTCATTCAGTCAGTAGCTTCAAACATTTCTGGTATATGAATAACATGATGTTTTTCAATGCCAAAAATCAATGAATATTGTAAATGCACAAACAGTAATATCTCCACATTGCAAGGTGCAATTCTGAAATTTTTTGCTTTTTCCTGTTAATCCTAGCATGATAAAGAAGATTCAAAGAGAGTGAGATGCCAGCTCCTTTCATTCAGTCAGTAGCTTCAAACATTTCTGGACGTTTTTCAATGGCAAAAATCAATGAATATTGTAAATGCACAAACAGTAATATCTCCACATTGCAAGCTGCAATTCTGAAATTTTTTGCTTTTTCCTGCTAATCATAGCATGATAAAGAAGATTCAAAGAGAGTGAGATGCCAGCTCCTTTCATTCAGTCAGTAGCTTCAAACATTTCTGGACGTTTTTCAATGGCAAAAATCAATGAATATTGTAAATGCACAAACAGTAATAACTCCACATTGCAAGGTGCAATTCTGAAATTTTTTGCTTTTTCCTGCTAATCCTAGCATGATAAAGAAGATTCAAAGAGAGTGAGATGCCAGCTCCTTTCATTCAGTCAGTAGCTTCAAACATTTCTGGACGTTTTTCAATGGCAAAAATCAATGAATATTGTAAATGCACAAACAGTAATATCTCCACATTGCAAGGTGCAATTCTGAAATTTTTTGCTTTTTCCTGCTAATCCTAGCATGATAAAGAAGATTCAAAGAGAGTGAGATGTCAGCTCCTTTCATTCAGTCAGTAGCTTCAAACATTTCTGGTATATGAATAACATGATGTTTTTCAATGGCAAAAATCAATGAATATTGTAAATGCACAAACAGTAATATCTCCACATTGCAAGCTGCAATTCTGAAATTTTTTGCTTTTTCCTGCTAATCATAGCATGATAAAGAAGATTCAAAGAGAGTGAGATGCCAGCTCCTTTCATTCAGTCAGTAGCTTCAAACATTTCTGGTATATGAATAACATGATGTTTTTCAATGGCAAAAATCAATGAATATTTTAAATGCACAAACAGTAATATCTCCACATTGCAAGGTGCAATTCTGAAATTTTTTGCTTTTTCCTGCTAATCCTAGCATGATAAAGAAGATTCAAAGAGAGTGAGATGCCAGCTCCTTTCATTCAGTCAGTAGCTTCAAACATTTCTGGACGTTTTTCAATGGCAAAAATCAATGAATATTGTAAATGCACAAACAGTAATAACTCCACATTGCAAGGTGCAATTCTGAAATTTTTTGCTTTTTCCTGCTAATCCTAGCATGATAAAGAAGATTCAAAGAGAGTGAGATGCCAGCTCCTTTCATTCAGTCAGTAGCTTCAAACATTTCTGGACGTTTTTCAATGGCAAAAATCAATGAATATTGTAAATGCACAAACAGTAATATCTCCACATTGCAAGGTGCAATTCTGAAATTTTTTGCTTTTTCCTGCTAATCCTAGCATGATAAAGAAGATTCAAAGAGAGTGAGATGCCAGCTCCTTTCATTCAGTCAGTAGCTTCAAACATTTCTGGTATATGAATAACATGATGTTTTTCAATGGCAAAAATCAATGAATATTGTAAATGCACAAACAGTAATATCTCCACATTGCAAGGTGCAATTCTGAAATTTTTTGCTTTTTCCTGCTAATCCTAGCATGATAAAGAAGATTCAAAGAGAGTGAGATGCCAGCTCCTTTCATTCAGTCAGTAGCTTCAAACATTTCTGGACGTTTTTCAATGGCAAAAATCAATGAATATTGTAAATGCACAAACAGTAATATCTCCACATTGCAAGGTGCAATTCTGAAATTTTTTGCTTTTTCCTGCTAATCCTAGCATGATAAAGAAGATTCAAAGAGAGTGAGATGCCAGCTCCTTTCATTCAGTCAGTAGCTTCAAACATTTCTGGTATATGAATAACATGATGTTTTTCAATGGCAAAAATCAATGAATATTGTAAATGCACAAACAGTAATATCTCCACATTGCAAGGTGCAATTCTGAAATTTTTTGCTTTTTCCTGCTAATCCTAGCATGATAAAGAAGATTCAAAGAGAGTGAGATGCCAGCTCCTTTCATTCAGTCAATAGCTTCAAACATTTCTGGACGTTTTTCAATGGCAAAAATCAATGAATATTGTAAATGCACAAACAGCAATATCTCCACATTGCAAGGTGCAATTCTGAAATTTTTTGCTTTTTCCTGCTAATCCTAGCATGATAAAGAAGATTCAAAGAGAGTGAGATGCCAGCTCCTTTCATTCAGTCAATAGCTTCAAACATTTCTGGACGTTTTTCAATGGCAAAAATCAATGAATATTGTAAATGCACAAACAGCAATATCTCCACATTGCAAGGTGCAATTCTGAAATTTTTTGCTTTTTCCTTAATCCTAGCATGATAAAGAAGATTCAAAGAGAGTGAGATGCCAGCTCCTTTCATTCAGTCAGTAGCTTCAAACATTTCTGGACGTTTTTCAATGGCAAAAATCAATGAATATTGTAAATGCACAAACAGTAATAACTCCACATTGCAAGGTGCAATTCTGAAATTTTTTGCTTTTTCCTGCTAATCCTAGCATGATAAAGAAGATTCAAAGAGAGTGAGATGCCAGCTCCTTTCATTCAGTCAGTAGCTTCAAACATTTCTGGACGTTTTTCAATGGCAAAAATCAATGAATATTGTAAATGCACAAACAGTAATATCTCCACATTGCAAGGTGCAATTCTGAAATTTTTTGCTTTTTCCTGCTAATCCTAGCATGATAAAGAAGATTCAAAGAGAGTGAGATGCCAGCTCCTTTCATTCAGTCAGTAGCTTCAAACATTTCTGGTATATGAATAACATGATGTTTTTCAATGGCAAAAATCAATGAATATTGTAAATGCACAAACAGTAATATCTCCACATTGCAAGGTGCAATTCTGAAATTTTTTGCTTTTTCCTGCTAATCCTAGCATGATAAAGAAGATTCAAAGAGAGTGAGATGCCAGCTCCTTTCATTCAGTCAGTAGCTTCAAACATTTCTGGACGTTTTTCAATGGCAAAAATCAATGAATATTGTAAATGCACAAACAGTAATATCTCCACATTGCAAGGTGCAATTCTGAAATTTTTTGCTTTTTCCTGCAATAATCCTAGCATGATAAAGAAGATTCAAAGAGATTGAGATGCCAGCTCCTTTCATTCAGTCAGTAGCTTCAAACATTTCTGGTATATGAATAACATGATGTTTTTCAATGGCAAAAATCAATGAATATTGTAAATGCACAAACAGTAATATCTCCACATTGCAAGGTGCAATTCTGAAATTTTTTGCTTTTTCCTGCTAATCCTAGCATGATAAAGAAGATTCAAAGAGAGTGAGATGCCAGCTCCTTTCATTCAGTCAGTAGCTTCAAACATTTCTGGACGTTTTTCAATGGCAAAAATCAATGAATATTGTAAATGCACAAACAGTAATATCTCCACATTGCAAGGTGCAATTCTGAAATTTTTTGCTTTTTCCTGCTAATCCTAGCATGATAAAGAAGATTCAAAGAGAGTGAGATGCCAGCTCCTTTCATTCAGTCAATAGCTTCAAACATTTCTGGACGTTTTTCAATGGCAAAAATCAATGAATATTGTAAATGCACAAACAGCAATATCTCCACATTGCAAGGTGCAATTCTGAAATTTTTTGCTTTTTCCTGCTAATCCTAGCATGATAAAGAAGATTCAAAGAGAGTGAGATGCCAGCTCCTTTCATTCAGTCAATAGCTTCAAACATTTCTGGACGTTTTTCAATGGCAAAAATCAATGAATATTGTAAATGCACAAACAGCAATATCTCCACATTGCAAGGTGCAATTCTGAAATTTTTTGCTTTTTCCTGCTAATCCTAGCATGATAAAGAAGATTCAAAGAGAGTGAGATGCCAGCTCCTTTCATTCAGTCAGTAGCTTCAAACATTTCTGGTATATGAATAACATGATGTTTTTCAATGGCAAAAATCAATGAATATTGTAAATGCACAAACAGTAATATCTCCACATTGCAAGGTGCAATTCTGAAATTTTTTGCTTTTTCCTGCTAATCCTAGCATGATAAAGAAGATTCAAAGAGAGTGAGATGCCAGCTCCTTTAATTCAGTCAGTAGCTTCAAACATTTCTGGACGTTTTTCAATGGCAAAAATCAATGAATATTGTAAATGCACAAACAGTAATATCTCCACATTGCAAGGTGCAATTCTGAAATTTTTTGCTTTTTCCTGCTAATCCTAGCATGATAAAGAAGATTCAAAGAGAGTCAGATGCCAGCTCCTTTCATTCAGTCAGTAGCTTCAAACATTTCTGGACGTTTTTCAATGGCAAAAATCATTGAATATTGTAAATGCACAAACAGTAATATCTCCACATTGCAAGGTGCAATTCTGAAATTTTTTGCTTTTTCCTGCTAATCCTAGCATGATAAAGAAGATTCAAAGAGAGTGAGATGCCAGCTCCTTTCATTCAGTCAGTAGCTTCAAACATTTCTGGACGTTTTTCAATGGCAAAAATCAATGAATATTGTAAATGCACAAACAGTAATATCTCCACATTGCAAGGTGCAATTCTGAAATTTTTTGCTTTTTCCTGCTAATCCTAGCATGATAAAGAAGATTCAAAGAGAGTGAGATGCCAGCTCCTTTCATTCAGTCAGTAGCTTCAAACATTTCTGGTATATGAATAACATGATGTTTTTCAATGCCAAAAATCAATGAATATTGTAAATGCACAAACAGTAATATCTCCACATTGCAAGGTGCAATTCTGAAATTTTTTGCTTTTTCCTGTTAATCCTAGCATGATAAAGAAGATTCAAAGAGAGTGAGATGCCAGCTCCTTTCATTCAGTCAGTAGCTTCAAACATTTCTGGACGTTTTTCAATGGCAAAAATCAATGAATATTGTAAATGCACAAACAGTAATATCTCCACATTGCAAGGTGCAATTCTGAAATTTTTTGCTTTTTCCTGCTAATCCTAGCATGATAAAGAAGATTCAAAGAGAGTGAGATGCCAGCTCCTTTCATTCAGTCAGTAGCTTCAAACATTTCTGGACGTTTTTCAATGGCAAAAATCAATGAATATTGTAAATGCACAAACAGTAATATCTCCACATTGCAAGGTGCAATTCTGAAATTTTTTGCTTTTTCCTGCTAATCCTAGCATGATAAAGAAGATTCAAAGAGAGTGAGATGCCAGCTCCTTTAATTCAGTCAGTAGCTTCAAACATTTCTGGACGTTTTTCAATGGCAAAAATCAATGAATATTGTAAATGCACAAACAGTAATAGCTCCACATTGCAAGGTGCAATTCTGAAATTTTTTGCTTTTTCCTGCTAATCCTAGCATGATAAAGAAGATTCAAAGAGAGTGAGATGCCAGCTCCTTTCATTCAGTCAGTAGCTTCAAACATTTCTGGACGTTTTTCAATGGCAAAAATCATTGAATATTGTAAATGCACAAACAGTAATATCTCCACATTGCAAGGTGCAATTCTGAAATTTTTTGCTTTTTCCTGCTAATCCTAGCATGATAAAGAAGATTCAAAGAGAGTGAGATGCCAGCTCCTTTCATTCAGTCAGTAGCTTCAAACATTTCTGGACGTTTTTCAATGGCAAAAATCAATGAATATTGTAAATGCACAAACAGTAATATCTCCACATTGCAAGGTGCAATTCTGAAATTTTTTGCTTTTTCCTGCTAATCCTAGCATGATAAAGAAGATTCAAAGAGAGTGAGATGCCAGCTCCTTTCATTCAGTCAGTAGCTTCAAACATTTCTGGTATATGAATAACATGATGTTTTTCAATGCCAAAAATCAATGAATATTGTAAATGCACAAACAGTAATATCTCCACATTGCAAGGTGCAATTCTGAAATTTTTTGCTTTTTCCTGTTAATCCTAGCATGATAAAGAAGATTCAAAGAGAGTGAGATGCCAGCTCCTTTCATTCAGTCAGTAGCTTCAAACATTTCTGGACGTTTTTCAATGGCAAAAATCAATGAATATTGTAAATGCACAAACAGTAATATCTCCACATTGCAAGGTGCAATTCTGAAATTTTTTGCTTTTTCCTGCTAATCCTAGCATGATAAAGAAGATTCAAAGAGAGTGAGATGCCAGCTCCTTTCATTCAGTCAGTAGCTTCAAACATTTCTGGACGTTTTTCAATGGCAAAAATCAATGAATATTGTAAATGCACAAACAGTAATATCTCCACATTGCAAGGTGCAATTCTGAAATTTTTTGCTTTTTCCTGCTAATCCTAGCATGATAAAGAAGATTCAAAGAGAGTGAGATGCCAGCTCCTTTCATTCAGTCAGTAGCTTCAAACATTTCTGGTATATGAATAACATGATGTTTTTCAATGGCAAAAATCAATGAATATTGTAAATGCACAAACAGTAATATCTCCACATTGCAGGGTGCAATTCTGAAATTTTTTGCTTTTTCCTGCTAATCCTAGCATGATAAAGAAGATTCAAAGAGATTGAGATGCCAGCTCCTTTCATTCAGTCAGTAGCTTCAAACATTTCTGGACGTTTTTCAATGGCAAAAATCAATGAATATTGTAAATGCACAAACAGTAATATCTCCACATTGCAAGGTGCAATTCTGAAATTTTTTGCTTTTTCCTGCTAATCCTAGCATGATAAAGAAGATTCAAAGAGAGTGAGATGCCAGCTCCTTTCATTCAGTCAGTAGCTTCAAACATTTCTGGTATATGAATAACATGATGTTTTTCAATGGCAAAAATCAATGAATATTGTAAATGCACAAACAGTAATATCTCCACATTGCAAGGTGCAATTCTGAAATTTTTTGCTTTTTCCTGCTAATCCTAGCATTATAAAGAAGATTCAAAGAGAGTGAGATGCCAGCTCCTTTCATTCAGTCAGTAGCTTCAAACATTTCTGGACGTTTTTCAATGGCAAAAATCAATGAATATTGTAAATGCACAAACAGTAATATCTCCACATTGCAAGCTGCAATTCTGAAATTTTTTGCTTTTTCCTGCTAATCATAGCATGATAAAGAAGATTCAAAGAGAGTGAGATGCCAGCTCCTTTCATTCAGTCAGTAGCTTCAAACATTTCTGGTATATGAATAACATGATGTTTTTCAATGGCAAAAATCAATGAATATTTTAAATGCACAAACAGTAATATCTCCACATTGCAAGGTGCAATTCTGAAATTTTTTGCTTTTTCCTGCTAATCCTAGCATGATAAAGAAGATTCAAAGAGAGTGAGATGCCAGCTCCTTTCATTCAGTCAGTAGCTTCAAACATTTCTGGACGTTTTTCAATGGCAAAAATCAATGAATATTGTAAATGCACAAACAGTAATAACTCCACATTGCAAGGTGCAATTCTGAAATTTTTTGCTTTTTCCTGCTAATCCTAGCATGATAAAGAAGATTCAAAGAGAGTGAGATGCCAGCTCCTTTCATTCAGTCAGTAGCTTCAAACATTTCTGGACGTTTTTCAATGGCAAAAATCAATGAATATTGTAAATGCACAAACAGTAATATCTCCACATTGCAAGGTGCAATTCTGAAATTTTTTGCTTTTTCCTGCTAATCCTAGCATGATAAAGAAGATTCAAAGAGAGTGAGATGCCAGCTCCTTTCATTCAGTCAGTAGCTTCAAACATTTCTGGTATATGAATAACATGATGTTTTTCAATGGCAAAAATCAATGAATATTGTAAATGCACAAACAGTAATATCTCCACATTGCAGGGTGCATTTCTGAAATTTTTTGCTTTTTCCTGCTAATCCTAGCATGATAAAGAAGATTCAAAGAGAGTGAGATGCCAGCTCCTTTCATTCAGTCAGTAGCTTCAAACATTTCTGGACGTTTTTCAATGGCAAAAATCAATGAATATTGTAAATGCACAAACAGTAATATCTCCACATTGCAAGGTGCAATTCTGAAATTTTTTGCTTTTTCCTGCTAATCCTAGCATGATAAAGAAGATTCAAAGAGAGTGAGATGCCAGCTCCTTTAATTCAGTCAGTAGCTTCAAACATTTCTGGACGTTTTTCAATGGCAAAAATCAATGAATATTGTAAATGCACAAACAGTAATAGCTCCACATTGCAAGGTGCAATTCTGAAATTTTTTGCTTTTTCCTGCTAATCCTAGCATGATAAAGAAGATTCAAAGAGAGTGAGATGCCAGCTCCTTTCATTCAGTCAGTAGCTTCAAACATTTCTGGACGTTTTTCAATGGCAAAAATCATTGAATATTGTAAATGCACAAACAGTAATATCTCCACATTGCAAGGTGCAATTCTGAAATTTTTTGCTTTTTCCTGCTAATCCTAGCATGATAAAGAAGATTCAAAGAGAGTGAGATGCCAGCTCCTTTCATTCAGTCAGTAGCTTCAAACATTTCTGGACGTTTTTCAATTGCAAAAATCAATGAATATTGTAAATGCACAAACAGTAATATCTCCACATTGCAAGGTGCAATTCTGAAATTTTTTGCTTTTTCCTGCTAATCCTAGCATGATAAAGAAGATTCAAAGAGAGTGAGATGCCAGCTCCTTTCATTCAGTCAGTAGCTTCAAACATTTCTGGTATATGAATAACATGATGTTTTTCAATGCCAAAAATCAATGAATATTGTAAATGCACAAACAGTAATATCTCCACATTGCAAGGTGCAATTCTGAAATTTTTTGCTTTTTCCTGTTAATCCTAGCATGATAAAGAAGATTCAAAGAGAGTGAGATGCCAGCTCCTTTCATTCAGTCAGTAGCTTCAAACATTTCTGGACGTTTTTCAATGGCAAAAATCAATGAATATTGTAAATGCACAAACAGTAATATCTCCACATTGCAAGGTGCAATTCTGAAATTTTTTGCTTTTTCCTGCTAATCCTAGCATGATAAAGAAGATTCAAAGAGAGTGAGATGCCAGCTCCTTTCATTCAGTCAGTAGCTTCAAACATTTCTGGACGTTTTTCAATGGCAAAAATCAATGAATATTGTAAATGCACAAACAGTAATATCTCCACATTGCAAGGTGCAATTCTGAAATTTTTTGCTTTTTCCTGCTAATCCTAGCATGATAAAGAAGATTCAAAGAGAGTGAGATGCCAGCTCCTTTCATTCAGTCAGTAGCTTCAAACATTTCTGGTATATGAATAACATGATGTTTTTCAATGGCAAAAATCAATGAATATTGTAAATGCACAAACAGTAATATCTCCACATTGCAGGGTGCAATTCTGAAATTTTTTGCTTTTTCCTGCTAATCCTAGCATGATAAAGAAGATTCAAAGAGATTGAGATGCCAGCTCCTTTCATTCAGTCAGTAGCTTCAAACATTTCTGGACGTTTTTCAATGGCAAAAATCAATGAATATTGTAAATGCACAAACAGTAATATCTCCACATTGCAAGGTGCAATTCTGAAATTTTTTGCTTTTTCCTGCTAATCCTAGCATGATAAAGAAGATTCAAAGAGAGTGAGATGCCAGCTCCTTTCATTCAGTCAGTAGCTTCAAACATTTCTGGTATATGAATAACATGATGTTTTTCAATGGCAAAAATCAATGAATATTGTAAATGCACAAACAGTAATATCTCCACATTGCAAGGTGCAATTCTGAAATTTTTTGCTTTTTCCTGCTAATCCTAGCATTATAAAGAAGATTCAAAGAGAGTGAGATGCCAGCTCCTTTCATTCAGTCAGTAGCTTCAAACATTTCTGGACGTTTTTCAATGGCAAAAATCAATGAATATTGTAAATGCACAAACAGTAATATCTCCACATTGCAAGCTGCAATTCTGAAATTTTTTGCTTTTTCCTGCTAATCATAGCATGATAAAGAAGATTCAAAGAGAGTGAGATGCCAGCTCCTTTCATTCAGTCAGTAGCTTCAAACATTTCTGGTATATGAATAACATGATGTTTTTCAATGGCAAAAATCAATGAATATTTTAAATGCACAAACAGTAATATCTCCACATTGCAAGGTGCAATTCTGAAATTTTTTGCTTTTTCCTGCTAATCCTAGCATGATAAAGAAGATTCAAAGAGAGTGAGATGCCAGCTCCTTTCATTCAGTCAGTAGCTTCAAACATTTCTGGACGTTTTTCAATGGCAAAAATCAATGAATATTGTAAATGCACAAACAGTAATAACTCCACATTGCAAGGTGCAATTCTGAAATTTTTTGCTTTTTCCTGCTAATCCTAGCATGATAAAGAAGATTCAAAGAGAGTGAGATGCCAGCTCCTTTCATTCAGTCAGTAGCTTCAAACATTTCTGGACGTTTTTCAATGGCAAAAATCAATGAATATTGTAAATGCACAAACAGTAATATCTCCACATTGCAAGGTGCAATTCTGAAATTTTTTGCTTTTTCCTGCTAATCCTAGCATGATAAAGAAGATTCAAAGAGAGTGAGATGCCAGCTCCTTTCATTCAGTCAGTAGCTTCAAACATTTCTGGTATATGAATAACATGATGTTTTTCAATGTCAAAAATCAATGAATATTGTAAATGCACAAACAGTAATATCTCCACATTGCAGGGTGCAATTCTGAAATTTTTTGCTTTTTCCTGCTAATCCTAGCATGATAAAGAAGATTCAAAGAGAGTGAGATGCCAGCTCCTTTCATTCAGTCAGTAGCTTCAAACATTTCTGGACGTTTTTCAATGGCAAAAATCAATGAATATTGTAAATGCACAAACAGTAATATCTCCACATTGCAAGGTGCAATTCTGAAATTTTTTGCTTTTTCCTGCTAATCCTAGCATGATAAAGAAGATTCAAAGAGAGTGAGATGCCAGCTCCTTTCATTCAGTCAGTAGCTTCAAACATTTCTGGTATATGAATAACATGATGTTTTTCAATGGCAAAAATCAATGAATATTGTAAATGCACAAACAGTAATATCTCCACATAGCAAGGTGCAATTCTGAAATTTTTTGCTTTTTCCTGCTAATCCTAGCATGATAAAGAAGATTCAAAGAGAGTGAGATGCCAGCTCCTTTCATTCAGTCAGTAGCTTCAAACATTTCTGGACGTTTTTCAATGGCAAAAATCAATGAATATTGTAAATGCACAAACAGTAATATCTCCACATTGCAAGGTGCAATTCTGAAATTTTTTGCTTTTTCCTGCTAATCCTAGCATGATAAAGAAGATTCAAAGAGAGTGAGATGCCAGCTCCTTTCATTCAGTCAATAGCTTCAAACATTTCTGGACGTTTTTCAATGGCAAAAATCAATGAATATTGTAAATGCACAAACAGCAATATCTCCACATTGCAAGGTGCAATTCTGAAATTTTTTGCTTTTTCCTGCTAATCCTAGCATGATAAAGAAGATTCAAAGAGAGTGAGATGCCAGCTCCTTTCATTCAGTCAATAGCTTCAAACATTTCTGGACGTTTTTCAATGGCAAAAATCAATGAATATTGTAAATGCACAAACAGCAATATCTCCACATTGCAAGGTGCAATTCTGAAATTTTTTGCTTTTTCCTGCTAATCCTAGCATGATAAAGAAGATTCAAAGAGAGTGAGATGCCAGCTCCTTTCATTCAGTCAGTAGCTTCAAACATTTCTGGTATATGAATAACATGATGTTTTTCAATGGCAAAAATCAATGAATATTGTAAATTCACAAACAGTAATATCTCCACATTGCAAGGTGCAATTCTGAAATTTTTTGCTTTTTCCTGCTAATCCTAGCATGATAAAGAAGATTCAAAGAGAGTGAGATGCCAGCTCCTTTAATTCAGTCAGTAGCTTCAAACATTTCTGGACGTTTTTCAATGGCAAAAATCAATGAATATTGTAAATGCACAAACAGTAATATCTCCACATTGCAAGGTGCAATTCTGAAATTTTTTGCTTTTTCCTGCTAATCCTAGCATGATAAAGAAGATTCAAAGAGAGTGAGATGCCAGCTCCTTTCATTCAGTCAGTAGCTTCAAACATTTCTGGACGTTTTTCAATGGCAAAAATCATTGAATATTGTAAATGCACAAACAGTAATATCTCCACATTGCAAGGTGCAATTCTGAAATTTTTTGCTTTTTCCTGCTAATCCTAGCATGATAAAGAAGATTCAAAGAGAGTGAGATGCCAGCTCCTTTCATTCAGTCAGTAGCTTCAAACATTTCTGGACGTTTTTCAATGGCAAAAATCAATGAATATTGTAAATGCACAAACAGTAATATCTCCACATTGCAAGGTGCAATTCTGAAATTTTTTGCTTTTTCCTGCTAATCCTAGCATGATAAAGAAGATTCAAAGAGAGTGAGATGCCAGCTCCTTTCATTCAGTCAGTAGCTTCAAACATTTCTGGTATATGAATAACATGATGTTTTTCAATGCCAAAAATCAATGAATATTGTAAATGCACAAACAGTAATATCTCCACATTGCAAGGTGCAATTCTGAAATTTTTTGCTTTTTCCTGTTAATCCTAGCATGATAAAGAAGATTCAAAGAGAGTGAGATGCCAGCTCCTTTCATTCAGTCAGTAGCTTCAAACATTTCTGGACGTTTTTCAATGGCAAAAATCAATGAATATTGTAAATGCACAAACAGTAATATCTCCACATTGCAAGGTGCAATTCTGAAATTTTTTGCTTTTTCCTGCTAATCCTAGCATGATAAAGAAGATTCAAAGAGAGTGAGATGCCAGCTCCTTTCATTCAGTCAGTAGCTTCAAACATTTCTGGACGTTTTTCAATGGCAAAAATCAATGAATATTGTAAATGCACAAACAGTAATATCTCCACATTGCAAGGTGCAATTCTGAAATTTTTTGCTTTTTCCTGCTAATCCTAGCATGATAAAGAAGATTCAAAGAGAGTGAGATGCCAGCTCCTTTCATTCAGTCAGTAGCTTCAAACATTTCTGGACGTTTTTCAATGGCAAAAATCAATGAATATTGTAAATGCACAAACAGCAATATCTCCACATTGCAAGGTGCAATTCTGAAATTTTTTGCTTTTTCCTGCTAATCCTAGCATGATAAAGAAGATTCAAAGAGAGTGAGATGCCAGCTCCTTTCATTCAGTCAGTAGCTTCAAACATTTCTGGTATATGAATAACATGATGTTTTTCAATGGCAAAAATCAATGAATATTGTAAATGCACAAACAGTAATATCTCCACATTGCAAGGTGCAATTCTGAAATTTTTTGCTTTTTCCTGCTAATCCTAGCATGATAAAGAATATTCAAAGAGAGTGAGATGCCAGCTCCTTTCATTCAGTCAGTAGCTTCAAACATTTCTGGACGTTTTTCAATGGCAAAAATCAATGAATATTGTAAATGCACAAACAGTAATATCTCCACATTGCAAGGTGCAATTCTGAAATTTTTTGCTTTTTCCTGCTAATCCTAGCATGATAAAGAAGATTCAAAGAGAGTGAGATGCCGGCTCCTTTCATTCAGTCAGTAGCTTCAAACATTTCTGGACGTTTTTCAATGGCAAAAATCAATGAATATTGTAAATGCACAAACAGTAATATCTCCACATTGCAAGGTGCAATTCTGAAATTTTTTGCTTTTTCCTGCTAATCCTAGCATGATAAAGAAGATTCAAAGAGAGTGAGATGCCAGCTCCTTTCATTCAGTCAGTAGCTTCAAACATTTCTGGTATATGAATAACATGATGTTTTTCAATGTCAAAAATCAATGAATATTGTAAATGCACAAACAGTAATATCTCCACATTGTAAGGTGCAATTCTGAAATTTTTTGCTTTTTCCTGCTAATCCTAGCATGATAAAGAACATTCAAAGAGAGTGAGATGCCAGCTCCTTTCATTCAGTCAGTAGCTTCAAACATTTCTGGACGTTTTTCAATGGCAAAAATCAATGAATATTGTAAATGCACAAACAGTAATATCTCCACATTGCAAGGTGCAATTCTGAAATTTTTTGCTTTTTCCTGCTAATCCTAGCATGATAAAGAAGATTCAAAGAGAGTGAGATGCCAGCTCCTTTCATTCAGTCAGTAGCTTCAAACATTTCTGGACGTTTTTCAATGGCAAAAATCAATGAATATTGTAAATGCACAAACAGTAATATCTCCACATTGCAAGGTGCAATTCTGAAATTTTTTGCTTTTTCCTGCTAATCCTAGCATGATAAAGAAGATTCAAAGAGAGTGAGATGCCAGCTCCTTTCATTCAGTCAGTAGCTTCAAACATTTCTGGACGTTTTTCAATGGCAAAAATCAATGAATATTGTAAATGCACAAACAGTAATATCTCCACATTGCAAGGTGCAATTCTGAAATTTTTTTGCTTTTTCCTGCTAATCCTAGCATGATAAAGAAGATTCAAAGAGAGTGAGATGCCAGCTCCTTTCATTCAGTCAGTAGCTTCAAAATTTCTGGACGTTTTTCAATGGCAAAAATGAATATAGTAAATGCACAAACAGTAATATCTCCACATTGCAAGGTGCAATTCTGAAATTTTTTGCTTTTTCCTGCTAATCCTAGCATGATAAAGAAGATTCAAAGAGAGTGAGATGCCATCTCCTTTCATTCTGTCAGTAGCTCCAAACATTTCTGGATGTTTTTCAATGGCAAAAATCAATGAATATTGTAAATGCACAAACAGTAATATCTCCACATTGCAAGGTGCAATTCTGAAATTTTTTGCTTTTTCCTGCTAATCCTAGCATGATAAAGAAGATTCAAAGAGAGTGAGATGCCAGCTCCTTTCATTCAGTCAGTAGCTTCAAACATTTCTGGACGTTTTTCAATGGCAAAAATCAATGAATATTGTAAATGCACAAACAGTAATATCTCCACATTGCAAGGTGCAATTCTGAAATTTTTTGCTTTTTCCTGCTAATCCTAGCATGATAAAGAAGATTCAAAGAGAGTGAGATGCCAGCTCCTTTCATTCAGTCAGTAGCTTCAAACATTTGTGGTATATGAATAACATGATGTTTTTCAATGGCAAAAATCAATGAATATTGTAAATGCACAAACAGTAATATCTCCACATTGCAAGGTGCAATTCTGAAATTTTTTGCTTTTTCCTGCTAATCCTAGCATTATAAAGAAGATTCAAAGAGAGTGAGATGCCAGCTCCTTTCATTCAGTCAGTAGCTTCAAACATTTCTGGACGTTTTTCAATGGCAAAAATCAATGAATATTGTAAATGCACAAACAGTAATATCTCCACATTGCAAGGTGCAATTCTGAAATTTTTTGCTTTTTCCTGCTAATCCTAGCATGATAAAGAAGATTCAAAGAGAGTGAGATGCCAGCTCCTTTCATTCAGTCAGTAGCTTCAAACATTTCTGGACGTTTTTCAATGGCAAAAATCAATGAATATTGTAAATGCACAAACAGTAATATCTCCACATTGCAAGGTGCAATTCTGAAATTTTTTGCTTTTTCCTGCTAATCCTAGCATGATAAAGAAGATTCAAAGAGAGTGAGATGCCAGCTCCTTTCATTCAGTCAGTAGCTTCAAACATTTCTGGACGTTTTTCAATGGCAAAAATCAATGAATATTGTAAATGCACAAACAGTAATATCTCCACATTGCAATGTGCAATTCTGAAATTTTTTTGCTTTTTCCTGCTAATCCTAGCATGATAAAGAAGATTCAAAGAGAGTGAGATGCCAGCTCCTTTCATTCAGTCAGTAGCTTCAAAATTTCTGGACGTTTTTCAATGGCAAAAATCAATAAATATAGTAAATGCACAAACAGTAATATCTCCACATTGCAAGGTGCAATTCTGAAATTTTTTGCTTTTTCCTGCTAATCCTAGCATGATAAAGAAGATTCAAAGAGAGTGAGATGCCATCTCCTTTCATTCAGTCAGTAGCTCCAAACATTTCTGGATGTTTTTCAATGGCAAAAATCAATGAATATTGTAAATGCACAAACAGTAATATCTCCACATTGCAAGGTGCAATTCTGAAATTTTTTGCTTTTTCCTGCTAATCCTAGCATGATAAAGAAGATTCAAAGAGAGTGAGATGCCAGCTCCTTTCATTCAGTCAGTAGCTTCAAACATTTGTGGTATATGAATAACATGATGTTTTTCAATGGCAAAAATCAATGAATATTGTAAATGCACAAACAGTAATATCTCCACATTGCAAGGTGCAATTCTGAAATTTTTTGCTTTTTCCTGCTAATCCTAGCATTATAAAGAAGATTCAAAGAGAGTGAGATGCCAGCTCCTTTCATTCAGTCAGTAGCTTCAAACATTTCTGGACGTTTTTCAATGGCAAAAATCAATGAATATTGTAAATGCACAAACAGTAATATCTCCACATTGCAAGGTGCAATTCTGAAATTTTTTGCTTTTTCCTGCTAATCCTAGCATGATAAAGAAGATTCAAAGAGAGTGAGATGCCAGCTCCTTTCATTCAGTCAGTAGCTTCAAACATTTCTGGACGTTTTTCAATGGCAAAAATCAATGAATATTGTAAATGCACAAACAGTAATATCTCCACATTGCAAGGTGCAATTCTGAAATTTTTTGCTTTTTCCTGCTAATCCTAGCATGATAAAGAAGATTCAAAGAGAGTGAGATGCCAGCTCCTTTCATTCAGTCAGTAGCTTCAAACATTTCTGGACGTTTTTCAATGGCAAAAATCAATGAATATTGTAAATGCACAAACAGTAATATCTCCACATTGCAATGTGCAATTCTGAAATTTTTTTGCTTTTTCCTGCTAATCCTAGCATGATAAAGAAGATTCAAAGAGAGTGAGATGCCAGCTCCTTTCATTCAGTCAGTAGCTTCAAAATTTCTGGACGTTTTTCAATGGCAAAAATCAATAAATATAGTAAATGCACAAACAGTAATATCTCCACATTGCAAGGTGCAATTCTGAAATTTTTTGCTTTTTCCTGCTAATCCTAGCATGATAAAGAAGATTCAAAGAGAGTGAGATGCCATCTCCTTTCATTCAGTCAGTAGCTCCAAACATTTCTGGATGTTTTTCAATGGCAAAAATCAATGAATATTGTAAATGCACAAACAGTAATATCTCCACATTGCAAGGTGCAATTCTGAAATTTTTTGCTTTTTCCTGCTAATCCTAGCATGATAAAGAAGATTCAAAGAGAGTGAGATGCCAGCTCCTTTCATTCAGTCAGTAGCTTCAAACATTTCTGGACGTTTTTCAATGGCAAAAATCAATGAATATTGTAAATGCACAAACAGTAATATCTCCACATTGCAAGGTGCAATTCTGAAATTTTTTGCTTTTTCCTGCTAATCCTAGCATGATAAAGAAGATTCAAAGAGAGTGAGATGCCAGCTCCTTTCATTCAGTCAGTACCTTCAAACATTTCTGGACGTTTTTCAATGGCAAAAATCAATGAATATTGTAAATGCACAAACAGTAATATCTCCACATTGCAAGGTGCAATTCTGAAATTTTTTGCTTTTTCCTGCTAATCCTAGCATGATAAAGAAGATTCAAAGAGAGTGAGATGCCAGCTCCTTTCATTCAGACAGTAGCTTCAAACATTTCTGGACGTTTTTCAATGGCAAAAATCAATGAATATTGTAAATGCACAAACAGTAATATCTCCACATTGCAAGGTGCAATTCTGAAATTTTTTGCTTTTTCCTGCTAATCCTAGCATGATAAAGAAGATTCAAAGAGAGTGAGATGCCAGCTCCTTTCATTCAGTCAGTAGCTTCAAACATTTCTGGACGTTTTTCAATGGCAAAAATCAATGAATATTGTAAATGCACAAACAGTAATATCTCCACATTGCAAGGTGCAATTCTGAAATTTTTTTGCTTTTTCCTGCTAATCTTAGCATGATAAAGAAGATTCAAAGAGAGTGAGATGCCAGCTCCTTTCATTCAGTCAGTAGCTTCAAAATTTCTGGACGTTTTTCAATGGCAAAAATCAATGAATATTGTAAATGCACAAACAGTAATATCTCCACATTGCAAGGTGCAATTCTGAAATTTTTTGCTTTTTCCTGCTAATCCTAGCATGATAAAGAAGATTCAAAGAGAGTGAGATGCCAGCTCCTTTCATTCAGTCAGTAGCTTCAAACATTTCTGGTATATGAATAACACGATGTTTTTCAATGTCAAAAATCAATGAATATTGTAAATGCACAAACAGTAATATCTCCACATTGCAAGGTGCAAATCTGAAATTTTTTGCTTTTTCCTGCTAATCCTAGCATGATAAAGAAGATTCAAAGAGAGTGAGATGCCAGCTCCTTTCATTCAGTCAGTAGCTTCAAACATTTCTGGACGTTTTTCAATGGCAAAAATCAATGAATATTGTAAATGCACAAACAGTAATATCTCCACATTGCAAGGTGCAATTCTGAAATTTTTTGCTTTTTCCTGCTAATCCTAGCATGATAAAGAAGATTCAAAGAGAGTGAGATGCCAGCTCCTTTCATTCAGTCAGTAGCTTCAAACATTTCTGGACGTTTTTCAATGGCAAAAATCAATGAATATTGTAAATGCACAAACAGTAATATCTCCACATTGCAAGGTGCAATTCTGAAATTTTTTGCTTTTTCCTGCTAATCCTAGCATGATAAAGAAGATTCAAAGAGAGTGAGATGCCAGCTCCTTTCATTCAGTCAGTAGCTTCAAACATTTCTGGACGTTTTTCAATGGCAAAAATCAATGAATATTGTAAATGCACAAACAGTAATATCTCCACATTGCAAGGTGCAATTCTGAAATTTTTTGCTTTTTCCTGCTAATCCTAGCATGATAAAGAAGATTCAAAGAGAGTGAGATGCCAGCTCCTTTCATTCAGTCAGTAGCTTCAAACATTTCTTGTATATGAATAACATGATGTTTTTCAATGGCAAAAATCAATGAATATTGTAAATTCACAAGCAGTAATATCTCCACATTGCAAGGTGCAGTTCTGAAATTTTTTGCTTTTTCCTGCTAATCCTAGCATGATAAAGAAGATTCAAAGAGAGTGAGATGCCAGCTCCTTTCATTCAGTCAGTAGCTTCAAACATTTCTGGTATATGAATAACATGATGTTTTTCAATGGCAAAAATCAATGAATATTGTAAATTCACAAGCAGTAATATCTCCACATTGCAAGGTGCAGTTCTGAAATTTTTTGCTTTTTCCTGCTAATCCTAGCATGATAAAGAAGATTCAAAGAGAGTGAGATGCCAGCTCCTTTCATTCAGTCAGTAGCTTCAAACATTTCTGGTATATGAATAACATGATGTTTTTCAATGGCAAAAATCAATGAATATTGTAAATGCACAAACAGTAATATCTCCACATTGCAAGGTGCAATTCTGAAATTTTTTGCTTTTTCCTGCTAATCCTAGCATGATAAAGAAGATTCAAAGAGAGTGAGATGCCAGCTCCTTTCATTCAGTCAGTAGCTTCAAACATTTCTGGTATATGAATAACATGATGTTTTTCAATGGCAAAAATCAATGAATATTGTAAATGCACAAACAGTAATATCTCCACATTGCAAGGTGCAATTCTGAAATTTTTTGCTTTTTCCTGCTAATCCTAGCATGATAAAGAAGATTCAAAGAGAGTGAGATGCCAGCTCCTTTCATTCAGTCAGTAGCTTCAAACATTTCTGGACGTTTTTCAATGGCAAAAATCAATGAATATTGTAAATGCACAAACAGTAATATTTCCACATTGCAAGGTGCAATTCTGAAATTTTTTGCTTTTTCCTGCTAATCCTAGCATGATAAAGAAGATTCAAAGAGAGTGAGATGCCAGCTCCTTTCATTCAGTCAGTAGCTTCAAACATTTCTGGACGTTTTTCAATGGCAAAAATCAATGAATATTGTAAATGCACAAACAGTAATATCTCCACATTGCAAGGTGCAATTCTGAAATTTTTTGCTTTTTCCTGCTAATCCTAGCATGATAAAGAAGATTCAAAGAGAGTGAGATGCCAGCTCCTTTCATTCAGTCAGTAGCTTCAAACATTTCTGGATGTTTTTCAATGGCAAAAATCAATGAATATTGTAAATGCACAAACAGTAATATCTCCACATTGCAAGGTGCAATTCTGAAATTTTTTGCTTTTTCCTGCTAATCCTAGCATGATAAAGAAGATTCAAAGAGAGTGAGATGCCAGCTCCTTTCATTCAGTCAGTAGCTTCAAACATTTCTGGTATATGAATAACATGATGTTTTTCAATGGCAAAAATCAATGAATATTGTAAATTCACAAGCAGTAATATCTCCACATTGCAAGGTGCAGTTCTGAAATTTTTTGCTTTTTCCTGCTAATCCTAGCATGATAAAGAAGATTCAAAGAGAGTGAGATGCCAGCTCCTTTCATTCAGTCAGTAGCTTCAAACATTTCTGGTATATGAATAACATGATGTTTTTCAATGGCAAAAATCAATGAATATTTTAAATTCACAAGCAGTAATATCTCCACATTGCAAGGTGCAGTTCTGAAATTTTTTGCTTTTTCCTGCTAATCCTAGCATGATAAAGAAGATTCAAAGAGAGTGAGATGCCAGCTCCTTTCATTCAGTCAGTAGCTTCAAACATTTCTGGTATATGAATAACATGATGTTTTTCAATGGCAAAAATCAATGAATATTGTAAATGCACAAACAGTAATATCTCCACATTGCAAGGTGCAATTCTGAAATTTTTTGCTTTTTCCTGCTAATCCTAGCATGATAAAGAAGATTCAAAGAGAGTGAGATGCCAGCTCCTTTCATTCAGTCAGTAGCTTCAAACATTTCTGGTATATGAATAACATGATGTTTTTCAATGGCAAAAATCAATGAATATTGTAAATGCACAAACAGTAATATCTCCACATTGCAAGGTGCAATTCTGAAATTTTTTGCTTTTTCCTGCTAATCCTAGCATGATAAAGAAGATTCAAAGAGAGTGAGATGCCAGCTCCTTTCATTCAGTCAGTAGCTTCAAACATTTCTGGACGTTTTTCAATGGCAAAAATCAATGAATATTGTAAATGCACAAACAGTAATATCTCCACATTGCAAGGTGCAATTCTGAAATTTTTTTGCTTTTTCCTGCTAATCTTAGCATGATAAAGAAGATTCAAAGAGAGTGAGATGCCAGCTCCTTTCATTCAGTCAGTAGCTTCAAAATTTCTGGACGTTTTTCAATGGCAAAAATCAATGAATATTGTAAATGCACAAACAGTAATATCTCCACATTGCAAGGTGCAATTCTGAAATTTTTTGCTTTTTCCTGCTAATCCTAGCATGATAAAGAAGATTCAAAGAGAGTGAGATGCCAGCTCCTTTCATTCAGTCAGTAGCTTCAAACATTTCTGGTATATGAATAACACGATGTTTTTCAATGTCAAAAATCAATGAATATTGTAAATGCACAAACAGTAATATCTCCACATTGCAAGGTGCAAATCTGAAATTTTTTGCTTTTTCCTGCTAATCCTAGCATGATAAAGAAGATTCAAAGAGAGTGAGATGCCAGCTCCTTTCATTCAGTCAGTAGCTTCAAACATTTCTGGACGTTTTTCAATGGCAAAAATCAATGAATATTGTAAATGCACAAACAGTAATATCTCCACATTGCAAGGTGCAATTCTGAAATTTTTTGCTTTTTCCTGCTAATCCTAGCATGATAAAGAAGATTCAAAGAGAGTGAGATGCCAGCTCCTTTCATTCAGTCAGTAGCTTCAAACATTTCTGGACGTTTTTCAATGGCAAAAATCAATGAATATTGTAAATGCACAAACAGTAATATCTCCACATTGCAAGGTGCAATTCTGAAATTTTTTGCTTTTTCCTGCTAATCCTAGCATGATAAAGAAGATTCAAAGAGAGTGAGATGCCAGCTCCTTTCATTCAGTCAGTAGCTTCAAACATTTCTGGACGTTTTTCAATGGCAAAAATCAATGAATATTGTAAATGCACAAACAGTAATATCTCCACATTGCAAGGTGCAATTCTGAAATTTTTTGCTTTTTCCTGCTAATCCTAGCATGATAAAGAAGATTCAAAGAGAGTGAGATGCCAGCTCCTTTCATTCAGTCAGTAGCTTCAAACATTTCTGGTATATGAATAACATGATGTTTTTCAATGGCAAAAATCAATGAATATTGTAAATTCACAAGCAGTAATATCTCCACATTGCAAGGTGCAGTTCTGAAATTTTTTGCTTTTTCCTGCTAATCCTAGCATGATAAAGAAGATTCAAAGAGAGTGAGATGCCAGCTCCTTTCATTCAGTCAGTAGCTTCAAACATTTCTGGTATATGAATAACATGATGTTTTTCAATGGCAAAAATCAATGAATATTGTAAATTCACAAGCAGTAATATCTCCACATTGCAAGGTGCAGTTCTGAAATTTTTTGCTTTTTCCTGCTAATCCTAGCATGATAAAGAAGATTCAAAGAGAGTGAGATGCCAGCTCCTTTCATTCAGTCAGTAGCTTCAAACATTTCTGGTATATGAATAACATGATGTTTTTCAATGGCAAAAATCAATGAATATTGTAAATGCACAAACAGTAATATCTCCACATTGCAAGGTGCAATTCTGAAATTTTTTGCTTTTTCCTGCTAATCCTAGCATGATAAAGAAGATTCAAAGAGAGTGAGATGCCAGCTCCTTTCATTCAGTCAGTAGCTTCAAACATTTCTGGTATATGAATAACATGATGTTTTTCAATGGCAAAAATCAATGAATATTGTAAATGCACAAACAGTAATATCTCCACATTGCAAGGTGCAATTCTGAAATTTTTTGCTTTTTCCTGCTAATCCTAGCATGATAAAGAAGATTCAAAGAGAGTGAGATGCCAGCTCCTTTCATTCAGTCAGTAGCTTCAAACATTTCTGGACGTTTTTCAATGGCAAAAATCAATGAATATTGTAAATGCACAAACAGTAATATCTCCACATTACAAGGTGCAATTCTGAAATTTTTTGCTTTTTCCTGCTAATCCTAGCATGATAAAGAAGATTCAAAGAGAGTGAGATGCCAGCTCCTTTCATTCAGTCAGTAGCTTCAAACATTTCTGGTATATGAATAACATGATGTTTTTCAATGGCAAAAATCAATGAATATTGTAAATGCACAAACAGTAATATCTCCACATTGCAAGGTGCAATTCTGAAATTTTTTGCTTTTTCCTGCTAATCATAGCATGATAAAGAAGATTCAAAGAGAGTGAGATGCCAGCTCCTTTCATTCAGTCAGTAGCTTCAAACATTTCTGGTATATGAATAACATGATGTTTTTCAATGGCAAAAATCAATGAATATTGTAAATGCACAAACAGTAATATCTCCACATTGCAAGGTGCAATTCTGAAATTTTTTGCTTTTTCCTGCTAATCCTAGCATGATAAAGAAGATTCAAAGAGAGTGAGATGCCAGCTCCTTTCATTCAGTCAGTAGCTTCAAACATTTCTGGTATATGAATAACATGATGTTTTTCAATGGCAAAAATCAATGAATATTGTAAATGCACAAACAGTAATATCTCCACATTGCAAGGTGCAATTCTGAAATTTTTTGCTTTTTCCTGCTAATCCTAGCATGATAAAGAAGATTCAAAGAGAGTGAGATGCCAGCTCCTTTCATTCAGTCAGTAGCTTCAAACATTTCTGGACGTTTTTCAATGGCAAAAATCAATGAATATTGTAAATGCACAAACAGTAATATCTCCACATTGCAAGGTGCAATTCTGAAATTTTTTGCTTTTTCCTGCTAATCCTAGCATGATAAAGAAGATTCAAAGAGAGTGAGATGCCAGCTCCTTTCATTCAGTCAGTAGCTTCAAACATTTCTGGACGTTTTTCAATGGCAAAAATCAATGAATATTGTAAATGCACAAACAGTAATATCTCCACATTGCAAGGTGCAATTCTGAAATTTTTTGCTTTTTCCTGCTAATCCTAGCATGATAAAGAAGATTCAAAGAGAGTGAGATGCCAGCTCCTTTCATTCAGTCAGTAGCTTCAAACATTTCTGGACGTTTTTCAATGGCAAAAATCAATGAATATTGTAAATGCACAAACAGTAATATCTCCACATTGCAAGGTGCAATTCTGAAATTTTTTGCTTTTTCCTCCAAATCCTAGCATGATAAAGAAGATTCAAAGAGAGTGAGATGCCAGCTCCTTTCATTCAGTCAGTAGCTTCAAACATTTCTGGTATATGAATAACATGATGTTTTTCAATGGCAAAAATCAATGAATATTGTAAATGCACAAACAGTAATATCTCCACATTGCAAGGTGCAATTCTGAAATTTTTTGCTTTTTCCTGCTAATCCTAGCATGATAAAGAAGATTCAAAGAGAGTGAGATGCCAGCTCCTTTCATTCAGTCAGTAGCTTCAAACATTTCTGGTATATGAATAACATGATGTTTTTCAATGGCAAAAATCAATGAATATTGTAAATGCACAAACAGTAATATCTCCACATTGCAAGGTGCAATTCTGATTTTTTTTGCTTTTTCCTGCTAATCCTAGCATGATAAAGAAGATTCAAAGAGAGTGAGATGCCAGCTCCTTTCATTCAGTCAGTAGCTTCAAACATTTCTGGTATATGAATAACATGATGTTTTTCAATGTCAAAAATCAATGAATATTGTAAATGCACAAACAGTAATATCTCCACATTGCAAGGTGCAATTCTGAAATTTTTTGCTTTTTCCTGCTAATCCTAGCATGATAAAGAAGATTCAAAGAGAGTGAGATGCCAGCTCCTTTCATTCAGTCAGTAGCTTCAAACATTTCTGGTATATGAATAACATGATGTTTTTCAATGTAAAAAATCAATGAATATTGTAAATGCACAAACAGTAATATCTCCACATTGCAAGGTGCAATTCTGAAATTTTTTGCTTTTTCCTGCTAATCATAGCATGATAAAGAAGATTCAAAGAGAGTGAGATGCCAGCTCCTTTCATTCAGTCAGTAGCTTCAAACATTTCTGGTATATGAATAACATGATGTTTTTCAATGGCAAAAATCAATGAATATTGTAAATGCACAAACAGTAATATCTCCACATTGCAAGGTGCAATTCTGAAATTTTTTGCTTTTTCCTGCTAATCCTAGCATGATAAAGAAGATTCAAAGAGAGTGAGATGCCAGCTCCTTTCATTCAGTCAGTAGCTTCAAACATTTCTGGTATATGAATAACATGATGTTTTTCAATGGCAAAAATCAATGAATATTGTAAATGCACAAACAGTAATATCTCCACATTGCAAGGTGCAATTCTGAAATTTTTTGCTTTTTCCTGCTAATCCTAGCATGATAAAGAAGATTCAAAGAGAGTGAGATGCCAGCTCCTTTCATTCAGTCAGTAGCTTCAAACATTTCTGGACGTTTTTCAATGGCAAAAATCAATGAATATTGTAAATGCACTAACAGTAATATCTCCACATTGCAAGGTGCAATTCTGAAATTTTTTGCTTTTTCCTGCTAATCCTAGCATGATAAAGAAGATTCAAAGAGAGTGAGATGCCAGCTCCTTTCATTCAGTCAGTAGCTTCAAACATTTCTGGACGTTTTTCAATGGCAAAAATCAATGAATATTGTAAATGCACAAACAGTAATATCTCCACATTGCAAGGTGCAATTCTGAAATTTTTTGCTTTTTCCTGCTAATCCTAGCATGATAAAGAAGATTCAAAGAGAGTGAGATGCCAGCTCCTTTCATTCAGTCAGTAGCTTCAAACATTTCTGGACGTTTTTCAATGGCAAAAATCAATGAATATTGTAAATGCACAAACAGTAATATCTCCACATTGCAAGGTGCAATTCTGAAATTTTTTGCTTTTTCCTCCAAATCCTAGCATGATAAAGAAGATTCAAAGAGAGTGAGATGCCAGCTCCTTTCATTCAGTCAGTAGCTTCAAACATTTCTGGTATATGAATAACATGATGTTTTTCAATGGCAAAAATCAATGAATATTGTAAATGCACAAACAGTAATATCTCCACATTGCAAGGTGCAATTCTGAAATTTTTTGCTTTTTCCTGCTAATCCTAGCATGATAAAGAAGATTCAAAGAGAGTGAGATGCCAGCTCCTTTCATTCAGTCAGTAGCTTCAAACATTTCTGGTATATGAATAACATGATGTTTTTCAATGGCAAAAATCAATGAATATTGTAAATGCACAAACAGTAATATCTCCACATTGCAAGGTGCAATTCTGATTTTTTTTGCTTTTTCCTGCTAATCCTAGCATGATAAAGAAGATTCAAAGAGAGTGAGATGCCAGCTCCTTTCATTCAGTCAGTAGCTTCAAACATTTCTGGTATATGAATAACATGATGTTTTTCAATGTCAAAAATCAATGAATATTGTAAATGCACAAACAGTAATATCTCCACATTGCAAGGTGCAATTCTGAAATTTTTTGCTTTTTCCTGCTAATCCTAGCATGATAAAGAAGATTCAAAGAGAGTGAGATGCCAGCTCCTTTCATTCAGTCAGTAGCTTCAAACATTTCTGGACGTTTTTCAATGGCAAAAATCAATGAATATTGTAAATGCACAAACAGTAATATCTCCACATTGCAAGGTGCAATTCTGAAATTTTTTGCTTTTTCCTGCTAATCCTAGCATGATAAAGAAGATTCAAAGAGAGTGAGATGCCAGCTCCTTTCATTCAGTCAGTAGCTTCAAACATTTCTGGACGTTTTTCAATGGCAAAAATCAATGAATATTGTAAATGCACAAACAGTAATATCTCCACATTACAAGGTGCAATTTTAAAATTTTTTGCTTTTTCCTGCTAATCCTAGCATGATAAAGAAGATTCAAAGAGAGTGAGATGCCAGCTCCTTTCATTCAGTCAGTAGCTTCAAACATTTCTGGTATATGAATAACATGATGTTTTTCAATGGCAAAAATCAATGCATATTGTAAATGCACAAACAGTAATATCTCCACATTGCAAGGTGCAATTCTGAAATTTTTTGCTTTTTCCTGCTAATCATAGCATGATAAAGAAGATTCAAAGAGAGTGAGATGCCAGCTCCTTTCATTCAGTCAGTAGCTTCAAACATTTCTGGTATATGAATAACATGATGTTTTTCAATGTAAAAAATCAATGAATATTGTAAATGCACAAACAGTAATATCTCCACATTGCAAGGTGCAATTCTGAAATTTTTTGCTTTTTCCTGCTAATCCTAGCATGATAAAGAAGATTCAAAGAGAGTGAGATGCCAGCTCCTTTCATTCAGTCAGTAGCTTCAAACATTTCTGGACGTTTTTCAATGGCAAAAATCAATGAATATTGTAAATGCACAAACAGTAATATCTCCACATTGCAAGGTGCAATTCTGAAATTTTTTGCTTTTTCCTGCTAATCCTAGCATGATAAAGAAGATTCAAAGAGAGTGAGATGCCAGCTCCTTTCATTCAGTCAGTAGCTTCAAACATTTCTGGACGTTTTTCAATGGCAAAAATCAATGAATATTGTAAATGCACAAACAGTAATATCTCCACATTACAAGGTGCAATTCTAAAATTTTTTGCTTTTTCCTGCTAATACTAGCATGATAAAGAAGATTCAAAGAGAGTGAGATGCCAGCTCCTTTCATTCAGTCAGTAGCTTCAAACATTTCTGGTATATGAATAACATGATGTTTTTCAATGTCAAAAATCAATGAATATTGTAAATGCACAAACAGTAATATCTCCACATTGCAAGGTGCAATTCTGAAATTTTTTGCTTTTTCCTGCTAATCCTAGCATGATAAAGAAGATTCAAAGAGAGTGAGATGCCAGCTCCTTTCATTCAGTCAGTAGCTTCAAACATTTCTGGACGTTTTTCAATGGCAAAAATCAATGAATATTGTAAATGCACAAACAGTAATATCTCCACATTGCAAGGTGCAATTCTGAAATTTTTTGCTTTTTCCTGCTAATCCTAGCATGATAAAGAAGATTCAAAGAGAGTGAGATGCCAGCTCCTTTCATTCAGTCAGTAGCTTCAAACATTTCTGGACGTTTTTCAATGGCAAAAATCAATGAATATTGTAAATGCACAAACAGTAATATCTCCACATTGCAAGGTGCAATTCTGAAATTTTTTGCTTTTTCCTGCTAATCCTAGCATGATAAAGAAGATTCAAAGAGAGTGAGATGCCAGCTCCTTTCATTCAGTCAGTAGCTTCAAATATTTCTGGACGTTTTTCAATGGCAAAAATCAATGAATATTGTAAATGCACAAACAGTAATATCTCCACATTGCAAGGTGCAATTCTGAAATTTTTTGCTTTTTCCTGCTAATCCTAGCATGATAAAGAAGATTCAAAGAGAGTGAGATGCCAGCTCCTTTCATTCAGTCAGTAGCTTCAAACATTTCTGGACGTTTTTCAATGGCAAAAATCAATGAATATTGTAAATGCACAAACAGTAATATCTCCACATTGCAAGGTGCAATTCTGAAATTTTTTGCTTTTTCCTGCTAATCCTAGCATGATAAAGAAGATTCAAAGAGAGTGAGATGCCAGCTCCTTTCATTCAGTCAGTAGCTTCAAACATTTCTGGACGTTTTTCAATGGCAAAAATCAATGAATATTGTAAATGCACAAACAGTAATATCTCCACATTACAAGGTGCAATTCTAAAATTTTTTGCTTTTTCCTGCTAATACTAGCATGATAAAGAAGATTCAAAGAGAGTGAGATGCCAGCTCCTTTCATTCAGTCAGTAGCTTCAAACATTTCTGGTATATGAATAACATGATGTTTTTCAATGTCAAAAATCAATGAATATTGTAAATGCACAAACAGTAATATCTCCACATTGCAAGGTGCAATTCTGAAATTTTTTGCTTTTTCCTGCTAATCCTAGCATGATAAAGAAGATTCAAAGAGAGTGAGATGCCAGCTCCTTTCATTCAGTCAGTAGCTTCAAACATTTCTGGACGTTTTTCAATGGCAAAAATCAATGAATATTGTAAATGCACAAACAGTAATATCTCCACATTGCAAGGTGCAATTCTGAAATTTTTTGCTTTTTCCTGCTAATCCTAGCATGATAAAGAAGATTCAAAGAGAGTGAGATGCCAGCTCCTTTCATTCAGTCAGTAGCTTCAAACATTTCTGGACGTTTTTCAATGGCAAAAATCAATGAATATTGTAAATGCACAAACAGTAATATCTCCACATTGCAAGGTGCAATTCTGAAATTTTTTGCTTTTTCCTGCTAATCCTAGCATGATAAAGAAGATTCAAAGAGAGTGAGATGCCAGCTCCTTTCATTCAGTCAGTAGCTTCAAATATTTCTGGACGTTTTTCAATGGCAAAAATCAATGAATATTGTAAATGCACAAACAGTAATATCTCCACATTGCAAGGTGCAATTCTGAAATTTTTTGCTTTTTCCTGCTAATCCTAGCATGATAAAGAAGATTCAAAGAGAGTGAGATGCCAGCTCCTTTCATTCAGTCAGTAGCTTCAAACATTTCTGGACGTTTTTCAATGGCAAAAATCAATGAATATTGTAAATGCACAAACAGTAATATCTCCACATTGCAAGGTGCAATTCTGAAATTTTTTGCTTTTTCCTGCTAATCCTAGCATGATAAAGAAGATTCAAAGAGCGTGAGATGCCAGCTCCTTTCATTCAGTCAGTAGCTTCAAACATTTCTGGACGTTTTTCAATGGCAAAAATCAATGAATATTGTAAATGCACAAACAGTAATATCTCCACATTGCAAGGTGCAATTCTGAAATTTTTTGCTTTTTCCTGCTAATCCTAGCATGATAAAGAAGATTCAAAGAGAGTGAGATCCCAGCTCCTTTCATTCAGTCAGTAGCTTCAAACATTTCTGGACGTTTTTCAATGGCAAAAATCAATGAATATTGTAAATGCACAAACAGTAATATCTCCACATTGCAAGGTGCAATTCTGAAATTTTTTGCTTTTTCCTGCTAATCCTAGCATAATAAAGAAGATTCAAAGAGAGTGAGATGCCAGCTCCTTTCATTCAGTCAGTAGCTTCAAACATTTCTGGACGTTTTTCAATGGCAAAAATCAATGAATATTGTAAATGCACAAACAGTAATATCTCCACATTGCAAGGTGCAATTCTGAAATTTTTTGCTTTTTCCTGCTAATCCTAGCATGATAAAGAAGATTCAAAGAGAGTGAGATGCCAGCTCCTTTCATTCAGTCAGTAGCTTCAAACATTTCTGGACGTTTTTCAATGGCAAAAATCAATGAATATTGTAAATGCACAAACAGTAATATCTCCACATTGCAAGGTGCAATTCTGAAATTTTTTGCTTTTTCCTGCTAATCCTAGCATGATAAAGAAGATTCAAAGAGAGTGAGATGCCAGCTCTTTTCATTCAGTCAGTAGCTTCAAACATTTCTGGTATATGAATAACATGATGTTTTTCAATGGCAAAAATCAATGAATATTGTAAATGCACAAACAGTAATATCTCCACATTGCAAGGTGCAATTCTGAAATTTTTTGCTTTTTCCTGCTAATCCTAGCATGATAAAGAAGATTCAAAGAGAGTGAGATGCCAGCTCCTTTCATTCAGTCAGTAGCTTCAAACATTTCTGGACGTTTTTCAATGGCAAAAATCAATGAATATTGTAAATGCACAAACAGTAATATCTCCACATTGCAAGGTGCAATTCTGAAATTTTTTGCTTTTTCCTGCTAATCCTAGCATGATAAAGAAGATTCAAAGAGAGTGAGATGCCAGCTCCTTTCATTCAGTCAGTAGCTTCAAACATTTCTGGACGTTTTTCAATGGCAAAAATCAATGAATATTGTAAATGCACAAACAGTAATATCTCCACATTGCAAGGTGCAATTCTGAAATTTTTTGCTTTTTCCTGCTAATCCTAGCATGATAAAGAAGATTCAAAGAGAGTGAGATGCCAGCTCCTTTCATTCAGTCAGTAGCTTCAAACATTTCTGGACGTTTTTCAATGGCAAAAATCAATGAATATTGTAAATGCACAATCAGTAATATCTCCACATTGCAAGGTGCAATTCTGAAATTTTTTGCTTTTTCCTGCTAATCCTAGCATGATAAAGAAGATTCAAAGAGAGTGAGATGCCAGCTCCTTTCATTCAGTCAGTAGCTTCAAACATTTCTGGACGTTTTTCAATGGCAAAAATCAATGAATATTGTAAATGCACAAACAGTAATATCTCCACATTGCAAGGTGCAATTCTGAAATTTTTTGCTTTTTCCTGCTAATCCTAGCATGATAAAGAAGATTCAAAGAGAGTGAGATGCCAGCTCCTTTCATTCAGTCAGTAGCTTCAAACATTTCTGGACGTTTTTCAATGGCAAAAATCAATGAATATTGTAAATGCACAAACAGTAATATCTCCACATTGCAAGGTGCAATTCTGAAATTTTTTGCTTTTTCCTGCTAATCCTAGCATGATAAAGAAGATTCAAAGAGAGTGAGATGCCAGCTCCTTTCATTCAGTCAGTAGCTTCAAACATTTCTGGACGTTTTTCAATGGCAAAAATCAATGAATATTGTAAATGCACAAACAGTAATATCTCCACATTGCAAGGTGCAATTCTGAAATTTTTTGCTTTTTCCTGCTAATCCTAGCATGATAAAGAAGATTCAAAGAGAGTGAGATGCCAGCTCCTTTCATTCAGTCAGTAGCTTCAAACATTTCTGGACGTTTTTCAATGGCAAAAATCAATGAATATTGTAAATGCACAAACAGTAATATCTCCACATTGCAAGGTGCAATTCTGAAATTTTTTGCTTTTTCCTGCTAATCCTAGCATGGTAAAGAAGATTCAAAGAGAGTGAGATGCCAGCTCCTTTCATTCAGTCAGTAGCTTCAAACATTTCTGGACGTTTTTCAATGGCAAAAATCAATGAATATTGTAAATGCACAAACAGTAATATCTCCACATTGCAAGGTGCAATTCTGAAATTTTTTGCTTTTTCCTGCTAATCCTAGCATGATAAAGAAGATTCAAAGAGCGTGAGATGCCAGCTCCTTTCATTCAGTCAGTAGCTTCAAACATTTCTGGACGTTTTTCAATGGCAAAAATCAATGAATATTGTAAATGCACAAACAGTAATATCTCCACATTGCAAGGTGCAATTCTGAAATTTTTTGCTTTTTCCTGCTAATCCTAGCATGATAAAGAAGATTCAAAGAGAGTGAGATGCCAGCTCCTTTCATTCAGTCAGTAGCTTCAAACATTTCTGGACGTTTTTCAATGGCAAAAATCAATGAATATTGTAAATGCACAAACAGTAATATCTCCACATTGCAAGGTGCAATTCTGAAATTTTTTGCTTTTTCCTGCTAATCCTAGCATAATAAAGAAGATTCAAAGAGAGTGAGATGCCAGCTCCTTTCATTCAGTCAGTAGCTTCAAACATTTCTGGACGTTTTTCAATGGCAAAAATCAATGAATATTGTAAATGCACAAACAGTAATATCTCCACATTGCAAGGTGCAATTCTGAAATTTTTTGCTTTTTCCTGCTAATCCTAGCATGATAAAGAAGATTCAAAGAGAGTGAGATGCCAGCTCTTTTCATTCAGTCAGTAGCTTCAAACATTTCTGGTATATGAATAACATGATGTTTTTCAATGGCAAAAATCAATGAATATTGTAAATGCACAAACAGTAATATCTCCACATTGCAAGGTGCAATTCTGAAATTTTTTGCTTTTTCCTGCTAATCCTAGCATGATAAAGAAGATTCAAAGAGAGTGAGATGCCAGCTCCTTTCATTCAGTCAGTAGCTTCAAACATTTCTGGACGTTTTTCAATGGCAAAAATCAATGAATATTGTAAATGCACAAACAGTAATATCTCCACATTACAAGGTGCAATTCTAAAATTTTTTGCTTTTTCCTGCTAATCCTAGCATGATAAAGAAGATTCAAAGAGAGTGAGATGCCAGCTCCTTTCATTCAGTCAGTAGCTTCAAACATTTCTGGTATATGAATAACATGATGTTTTTCAATGTCAAAAATCAATGAATATTGTAAATGCACAAACAGTAATATCTCCACATTGCAAGGTGCAATTCTGAAATTTTTTGCTTTTTCCTGCTAATCCTAGCATGATAAAGAAGATTCAAAGAGAGTGAGATGCCAGCTCCTTTCATTCAGTCAGTAGCTTCAAACATTTCTGGACGTTTTTCAATGGCAAAAATCAATGAATATTGTAAATGCACAAACAGTAATATCTCCACATTGCAAGGTGCAATTCTGAAATTTTTTGCTTTTTCCTGCTAATCCTAGCATGATAAAGAAGATTCAAAGAGAGTGAGATGCCAGCTCCTTTCATTCAGTCAGTAGCTTCAAACATTTCTGGACGTTTTTCAATGGCAAAAATCAATGAATATTGTAAATGCACAAACAGTAATATCTCCACATTGCAAGGTGCAATTCTGAAATTTTTTGCTTTTTCCTGCTAATCCTAGCATGATAAAGAAGATTCAAAGAGAGTGAGATGCCAGCTCCTTTCATTCAGTCAGTAGCTTCAAATATTTCTGGACGTTTTTCAATGGCAAAAATCAATGAATATTGTAAATGCACAAACAGTAATATCTCCACATTGCAAGGTGCAATTCTGAAATTTTTTGCTTTTTCCTGCTAATCCTAGCATGATAAAGAAGATTCAAAGAGAGTGAGATGCCAGCTCCTTTCATTCAGTCAGTAGCTTCAAACATTTCTGGACGTTTTTCAATGGCAAAAATCAATGAATATTGTAAATGCACAAACAGTAATATCTCCACATTGCAAGGTGCAATTCTGAAATTTTTTGCTTTTTCCTGCTAATCCTAGCATGATAAAGAAGATTCAAAGAGCGTGAGATGCCAGCTCCTTTCATTCAGTCAGTAGCTTCAAACATTTCTGGACGTTTTTCAATGGCAAAAATCAATGAATATTGTAAATGCACAAACAGTAATATCTCCACATTGCAAGGTGCAATTCTGAAATTTTTTGCTTTTTCCTGCTAATCCTAGCATGATAAAGAAGATTCAAAGAGAGTGAGATCCCAGCTCCTTTCATTCAGTCAGTAGCTTCAAACATTTCTGGACGTTTTTCAATGGCAAAAATCAATGAATATTGTAAATGCACAAACAGTAATATCTCCACATTGCAAGGTGCAATTCTGAAATTTTTTGCTTTTTCCTGCTAATCCTAGCATAATAAAGAAGATTCAAAGAGAGTGAGATGCCAGCTCCTTTCATTCAGTCAGTAGCTTCAAACATTTCTGGACGTTTTTCAATGGCAAAAATCAATGAATATTGTAAATGCACAAACAGTAATATCTCCACATTGCAAGGTGCAATTCTGAAATTTTTTGCTTTTTCCTGCTAATCCTAGCATGATAAAGAAGATTCAAAGAGAGTGAGATGCCAGCTCTTTTCATTCAGTCAGTAGCTTCAAACATTTCTGGTATATGAATAACATGATGTTTTTCAATGGCAAAAATCAATGAATATTGTAAATGCACAAACAGTAATATCTCCACATTGCAAGGTGCAATTCTGAAATTTTTTGCTTTTTCCTGCTAATCCTAGCATGATAAAGAAGATTCAAAGAGAGTGAGATGCCAGCTCCTTTCATTCAGTCAGTAGCTTCAAACATTTCTGGACGTTTTTCAATGGCAAAAATCAATGAATATTGTAAATGCACAAACAGTAATATCTCCACATTGCAAGGTGCAATTCTGAAATTTTTTGCTTTTTCCTGCTAATCCTAGCATGATAAAGAAGATTCAAAGAGAGTGAGATGCCAGCTCCTTTCATTCAGTCAGTAGCTTCAAACATTTCTGGACGTTTTTCAATGGCAAAAATCAATGAATATTGTAAATGCACAAACAGTAATATCTCCACATTGCAAGGTGCAATTCTGAAATTTTTTGCTTTTTCCTGCTAATCCTAGCATGATAAAGAAGATTCAAAGAGAGTGAGATGCCAGCTCCTTTCATTCAGTCAGTAGCTTCAAACATTTCTGGACGTTTTTCAATGGCAAAAATCAATGAATATTGTAAATGCACAATCAGTAATATCTCCACATTGCAAGGTGCAATTCTGAAATTTTTTGCTTTTTCCTGCTAATCCTAGCATGATAAAGAAGATTCAAAGAGAGTGAGATGCCAGCTCCTTTCATTCAGTCAGTAGCTTCAAACATTTCTGGACGTTTTTCAATGGCAAAAATCAATGAATATTGTAAATGCACAAACAGTAATATCTCCACATTGCAAGGTGCAATTCTGAAATTTTTTGCTTTTTCCTGCTAATCCTAGCATGATAAAGAAGATTCAAAGAGAGTGAGATGCCAGCTCCTTTCATTCAGTCAGTAGCTTCAAACATTTCTGGACGTTTTTCAATGGCAAAAATCAATGAATATTGTAAATGCACAAACAGTAATATCTCCACATTGCAAGGTGCAATTCTGAAATTTTTTGCTTTTTCCTGCTAATCCTAGCATGATAAAGAAGATTCAAAGAGAGTGAGATGCCAGCTCCTTTCATTCAGTCAGTAGCTTCAAACATTTCTGGACGTTTTTCAATGGCAAAAATCAATGAATATTGTAAATGCACAAACAGTAATATCTCCACATTGCAAGGTGCAATTCTGAAATTTTTTGCTTTTTCTTGCTAATCCTAGCATGATAAAGAAGATTCAAAGAGAGTGAGATGCCAGCTCCTTTCATTCAGTCAGTAGCTTCAAACATTTCTGGACGTTTTTCAATGGCAAAAATCAATGAATATTGTAAATGCACAAACAGTAATATCTCCACATTGCAAGGTGCAATTCTGAAATTTTTTGCTTTTTCCTGCTAATCCTAGCATGGTAAAGAAGATTCAAAGAGAGTGAGATGCCAGCTCCTTTCATTCAGTCAGTAGCTTCAAACATTTCTGGACGTTTTTCAATGGCAAAAATCAATGAATATTGTAAATGCACAAACAGTAATATCTCCACATTGCAAGGTGCAATTCTGAAATTTTTTGCTTTTTCCTGCTAATCCTAGCATGATAAAGAAGATTCAAAGAGCGTGAGATGCCAGCTCCTTTCATTCAGTCAGTAGCTTCAAACATTTCTGGACGTTTTTCAATGGCAAAAATCAATGAATATTGTAAATGCACAAACAGTAATATCTCCACATTGCAAGGTGCAATTCTGAAATTTTTTGCTTTTTCCTGCTAATCCTAGCATGATAAAGAAGATTCAAAGAGAGTGAGATGCCAGCTCCTTTCATTCAGTCAGTAGCTTCAAACATTTCTGGACGTTTTTCAATGGCAAAAATCAATGAATATTGTAAATGCACAAACAGTAATATCTCCACATTGCAAGGTGCAATTCTGAAATTTTTTGCTTTTTCCTGCTAATCCTAGCATAATAAAGAAGATTCAAAGAGAGTGAGATGCCAGCTCCTTTCATTCAGTCAGTAGCTTCAAACATTTCTGGACGTTTTTCAATGGCAAAAATCAATGAATATTGTAAATGCACAAACAGTAATATCTCCACATTGCAAGGTGCAATTCTGAAATTTTTTGCTTTTTCCTGCTAATCCTAGCATGATAAAGAAGATTCAAAGAGAGTGAGATGCCAGCTCTTTTCATTCAGTCAGTAGCTTCAAACATTTCTGGTATATGAATAACATGATGTTTTTCAATGGCAAAAATCAATGAATATTGTAAATGCACAAACAGTAATATCTCCACATTGCAAGGTGCAATTCTGAAATTTTTTGCTTTTTCCTGCTAATCCTAGCATGATAAAGAAGATTCAAAGAGAGTGAGATGCCAGCTCCTTTCATTCAGTCAGTAGCTTCAAACATTTCTGGACGTTTTTCAATGGCAAAAATCAATGAATATTGTAAATGCACAAACAGTAATATCTCCACATTGCAAGGTGCAATTCTGAAATTTTTTGCTTTTTCCTGCTAATCCTAGCATGATAAAGAAGATTCAAAGAGAGTGAGATGCCAGCTCCTTTCATTCAGTCAGTAGCTTCAAACATTTCTGGTATATGAATAACATGATGTTTTTCAATGGCAAAAATCAATGAATATTGTAAATGCACAAACAGTAATATCTCCACATTGCAAGGTGCAATTCTGAAATTTTTTGCTTTTTCCTGCTAATCCTAGCATGATAAAGAAGATTCAAAGAGAGTGAGATGCCAGCTCCTTTCATTCAGTCAGTAGCTTCAAACATTTCTGGACGTTTTTCAATGGCAAAAATCAATGAATATTGTAAATGCACAAACAGTAATATCTCCACATTGCAAGGTGCAATTCTGAAATTTTTTGCTTTTTCCTGCTAATCCTAGCATGATAAAGAAGATTCAAAGAGAGTGAGATGCCAGCTCCTTTCATTCAGTCAGTAGCTTCAAACATTTCTGCTATATGAATAACATGATGTTTTTCAATGGCAAAAATCAATGAATATTGTAAATGCACAAACAGTAATATCTCCACATTGCAAGGTGCAATTCTGAAATTTTTTGCTTTTTCCTGCTAATCCTAGCATGATAAAGAAGATTCAAAGAGAGTGAGATGCCAGCTCCTTTCATTCAGTCAGTAGCTTCAAACATTTCTGGTATATGAATAACATGATGTTTTTCAATGGCAAAAATCAATGAATATTGTAAATGCACAAACAGTAATATCTCCACATTGCAAGGTGCAATTCTGAAATTTTTTGCTTTTTCCTGCTAATCCTAGCATGATAAAGAAGATTCAAAGAGAGTGAGATGCCAGCTCCTTTCATTCAGTCAGTAGCTTCAAACATTTCTGGACGTTTTTCAATGGCAAAAATCAATGAATATTGTAAATGCACAAACAGTAATATCTCCACATTGCAAGGTGCAATTCTGAAATTTTTTGCTTTTTCCTGCTAATCCTAGCATGATAAAGAAGATTCAAAGAGAGTGAGATGCCAGCTCCTTTCATTCAGTCAGTAGCTTCAAACATTTCTGGACGTTTTTCAATGGCAAAAATCAATGAATATTGTAAATGCACAAACAGTAATATCTCCACATTGCAAGGTGCAATTCTGAAATTTTTTGCTTTTTCCTGCTAATCCTAGCATGATAAAGAAGATTCAAAGAGAGTGAGATGCCAGCTCCTTTCGTTCAGTCAGTAGCTTCAAACATTTCTGGACGTTTTTCAATGGCAAAAATCAATGAATATTGTAAATGCACAAACAGTAATATCTCCACATTGCAAGGTGCAATTCTAAATTTTTTGCTTTTTCCTGCTAATCCTAGCATGATAAAGAAGATTCAAAGAGAGTGAGATGCCAGCTCCTTTCATTCAGTCAGTAGCTTCAAACATTTCTGGACATTTTTCAATGGCAAAAATCAATGAATATTGTAAATGCACAAACAGTAATATCTCCA
Organism: Phyllobates terribilis; assembly: GCF_046119375.1. Lineage (NCBI taxonomy): Eukaryota > Metazoa > Chordata > Amphibia > Anura > Dendrobatidae > Phyllobates > Phyllobates terribilis. The sequence goes on from NW_027364611.1 coordinate 202,052, forward strand.
CATTGCAAGGTGCAATTCTGAAATTTTTTGCTTTTTCCTGCTAATCCTAGCATGATAAAGAAGATTCAAAGAGAGT